>NW_010191507.1:105754-147708 GCF_000695765.1 Mesitornis unicolor
TCCTCTTCAAAACTGTCACTACTCTAGCTTGTAAGAATCCTCATCTAGAACTGCAGAAAGAGCCGCATCTTTTATTGCCATAGTAGAGCAAAAAAGTGTGGCAGAGGAGTGAAGGCTGTGAAGAAAGGAGTGAAGAAACTGCAGCTATAAAAATTTTAGACAAGGGAAAACTATGCAGATTATGGAAACCACTGAATAATAGTAATAATAAATAATTTTAATATGAGTTAAATGCACTCTTTTCTTTTGGTTATATTTTGTGATGTAAAGATACAGTGAACACTAACATTCCTTGAAAGGACTATGCTCCATTAACTTCGCAAGGAAGTCAAGAGGACTATTTGTAGACCTGCCTATGTGGGGAAATCCTGCATATTGAGTTAGTTTGTGAATTTACAGCACATGAGCTTCTCTGCATCAATTTCTCAACTGAACAGACTTATATTTTGATTACTCTTAACTTATTATTCGTATTCTCAGCTGACTTAACAAGGTTCCATTTATTCATCTGCAGAATAGGCAGAAGTGCCCTTTGGAAGAGTTCATTGCTATCCATTGATTATGGAACGAACATAGCTTAGACTAGGTGATAAATGTTCAGATATTTCTCCTAAAATAAGATTATTATTAACATCATTACTCACTAAAGATAAAGTAGCTTCCTTCTAATTACAAAGTATGCTTTCAAGAAGAGTGAACAAAGTAGCAAAAGCACAGTAAATCTCATGCAAACTTACTGTGTAGTACCATCCCATTGTAAATATATTCAAATTTGCTAATTTTAGACATTACTGAAATTATTTATTTAGACTTCAGAATCCATCCTCTGTCTTCATTGGCATCAGATCACCACCATTTGCCCTACACAAAAAATGTAATTTTTAAATTTCAGGATTTAAATTGGAACTTTATTTCATCTCGTCATCACTTTGTATGTATAAAAGATACAAAAAATTGCAACTCATGCATAAACCAAAACAATTTATAAGTTTACTGTTATATTTTCCCACCTCTTTGCGTTCTATGGCAAATAAATATAGTATATTCCTATGATGATGATTAAAAATTTAAATTAGAACTTTAATTCATCTCATAGTCTCTCTGTATTCATAAAAGCTACAGAAAATTGCAATACATACATAAAGCAAAACAATCTACAAGTAATTAAAGAAAAGTATTTAGCATTTGAAATGTGATAATGATAATGTGTTACAATTTTAATGTTATAATTTCCTACGTCTTTATATTCTATGGCAAAGAAATCTAATCTATTCCTCTGCTGATGTATTGGTACTTATACTTCTGTTTTTGTTTGGTATCTATACCTCTGATGATGTGTTGCTACCTATGGAGTTTGCAAAGCAAAATTTATCACTCTACAGTTCATCTGTTCCTGTGGTCCCTCTGATTCAGTATCTTTCACATGCTTTTTACAAGTGTCATCCAATTGCTTTATTGACTCATTAGCTTTAATTGCTGCAGTGAGTTATATATCAGTTTCATGAAGAATTTTAGTCTGTTCAGTATGCTTGGCACCCATTATATTATGTTTTCTTTATTCTACTGCATGTGATATCATTTGGTAAATTTATTTAGCGTATTATGTCAACTCAATTATATGTTTAATCTATTTCTTTGTGAGTTACAGCCTTCTTGGAACATGTCATATAAAAGCTGGGTATTTTCCCACTTACTGCTTGTATAACTCACAATATGTTATGCATCCTACAGCATGTTAATCTGTAGCTTGCCACTTCTCTACTGTGAATGCACTTTATCAGCTTCCCATCTAAAAGGAAACTAAATAGCTAAATACACAAGTCATTGTGCATTTTTTAAACAGCTGTGAAGTCTAAATTAAAAGTTTCTAATATTTTTTTAAAAGAAGCAGTTTATTAATGTGGCTCTAGTGCCAAGACTGTTTTCTTTAAATGTTATATTTACCAAATAAAAGAAGTAGAGGACTAAGATAGTGATGCAAGAATACTTGTAAATGTGTAAAATTCAGGAGCCCAGAGGGGTACTGTCTCTCTGAGGTCAGCAGCTGGTTCCATTGAAATTGCTCAAGAGTTGAAATTCTTAAACACCTCTTGGGTTTGTCTATGATACAGAATAACTTCTTTGCAACAATCTCAAAGATGCTAGTTTAATATTTACCACCCTTGTCCTGAAATACTCATGCTTCTAGAATCTGTCTAGAAGATGCCTTCAAGGAGGAAGATTAGCAGACTAACTGGTAATCTTGATTTTCCTCATATTTCTGTTCTTATTTCAGGACTGCTGCCTAAACAAGGAAGATATTCTTTCCAGACAGCAGCATCTGATAGAAATTAGATAAATCAGGATCTTGTATGTGAAATTACACAGAGGTTATTACTGCTGATAAACAGATTTATGGCAATTGCCTGGAGACAGTTACCTTGTTTGCTTAAGCACAGTGTCCATGTCACATGCAGTGGGAATTTTCTAATTTTTGATATATAGACTGATATTAACAAAGCACCAATTAGCTGTCACAACAGAACAGATCAAGTTGCTTATAAATTTAGGCAGAATTGATGATCTTATTGATCTTATTCAAGTTGGCTTTCATTCCCTTACGGTGTCAGCCATGACTTCGTTTTCCATTTGAAAAAGAGAATAAAAGTTTAGCTATTTCTTTTAGCATGGTGGAAGAAATACAAATTTTCTTCCCTTATTAAACTCTTGCAAATGTTTCACTGATAAATTCTTATGTCTGCAAACTTCAGAGCACAAACATAAAATTTGGCAGAAGCACCTTCCAGGAGCCAGGTAGTCATATATTGTTTCCATCATCAAAATTATTCGAACAGTCAGATCTCCTTAGTAAAACTTCTAGACTTCAGAAGAAAAAGATATCTAAAGATTAATGGTTTGGGCTGATCCTGCAACTGCTCTTTCTTGTTAATGAAGAACCCTGTGGAGTTAGATGCTCCTTCCTACTAGCGTCCAGGCTTCAGGAAGAAGAAAAAATGTCTGTTCAGAAATGAGGAAAAGTAGGAAAAGAAGAATGACTGGCTGAAAATAATGAGATAGTAAAGGAAAGTAGTGACAAAGGGTAAAAGCAAACATACAAAAACCCTGCAAATGTATCACCTACAGACCATGGAATGAACTCCAGCATTCATGAATCCCAATCCTGCTTAGGAATGTGATATGATTTGTAGATGTGTTTGCTTTAGTCTGTTAACTTGTATCTCACCCCCCCGCCACTCTACTATCTCCGATCCTATGTGCTCCAGCAAAGTGTGTTTTAGTGCCATTTTAGTGGCTTGGTTTGTTTTAATATGGTAGCTAGTTACCTGTAACACATACATATAAAAAATAATTTTAAAAGGCTCAGTAAGATATTATGTACATCTGATTTCACAGCTGTGAGTAACTCAGTAATTCTTCATAGTGACAATGCAGCACATGTACTCACTGCTGATACATGCATATACATATGCACTCACACACAGGTGTGTGTGTATATAAATATGTGCGTATTTCAGACACTATGAGTATGTACTCTCATTTGGTGTCTCACATTATGTCTCACATATTAGTGTTCTTTTAATATAGATCATAAAGTATAGCACTCACAAGTTAGAGGGCTTTGAGTGCTCTGCTGGATATGAATACAGCAGTTTATTGCCATTACTGTGTATTATTAGAGCATGAGTTGTCTTGTGGGAATAAATAGGACTTCTGTCCTTAATAAGTTGTATGGAGTATCTCCCTTGTGTTCATTGCAATGGGAGAGAGCACAAAACAAATGAGTCAGTGCAAGAAGAAATGGCAGGTTTACTGAATTACCACTACCTTGAAAAAGTGAATTCTGTCCTTATTTATGTCTCAAATTTCCCTCTGTAGCATTTCAGCAAGTCAGTTAAGCTATTTTCATATTATCCTACAGCAAAATAACATGCTACGGAGCCTCAGAGCTACACTGCTTTGAGGACTCACACTTATTGAGAGGGTCACTGCTAATACCCACTCCCCTGCAATGCATGCCCATGGAAGACAATCTGCATTTCACAGGGGGACCCCATTCTAGCAAACTTGATCCTACTAGTTCTTAACTTTTGAGATTCTGGCTTGCAATTTATATGCTCTTTTTATCTAGATCAAAAAAAACTAAAGTTATGTAGGAGTGTTCTTCAGTGAAACACCATGGCACAGCGAGGGACAGTGCTGTCTGGGCGATGGGAAGACAGGAGTTGAGCACAGTAAGATGGCCAGCAGCTATGGGGCCTCACCAGACCTGTGGTGCCTGAGAGAGACACTTGGGCCAGCCGCTGGGACTGCCACTCATCAGGCCAATTATGGTGAGACAGGTCCAAGATCAAGCCGGAGAGTCAGTCCTGTGGGTCAGGGTGAGGCCTGGTAAGGGTTGCCTCGGTGGGATGCAGCCCTGGGATCACTGGGCAAGTTGATAGTGACAGGTCCAAAGCCAGTCCACAGATTAGGGACCAGACTGACAGGGTCCGTGGCTGAGCTGGAAACAGGTCCTACAGCACAGTGGCAGTAGGACTGAAGGTCCAGAGATGCCCTGAAATGGGACTCCTGCAACCATGGGCCAGGGTTGGGAGGAGTCCTCTATACAGCTTGTCAGGGCCAGGAAGGCCCCTCAGCACGCTCAGGGAGGGCTCTGACAAGAAGCTAATGAAATCAAAGCTTCTACATAAAAATCATAGAATGTATTGGGTTGGAATGGACCTTTAAAGATCATCTAGTCCAACCCCCCTGCAGTAAGCAGGGACAATGCTACTAGACCAGGTTTTCTCAGAGACCTATCAAGCCAGACCTTGAATATCTCCAGGGATGGGGCCTCCACCACCTGTCTGGGCAACCTGTTCCAGTGATCTACCACCCTCATATTGAATAACTTTCTCCTAATATCCAACCTAAATCTACCCTTTTCTAGTTTAAAACCATTACCTCTCGTCCTATTGCTACATGCCCAAGTGACCAGCTCTTCCCCAGCTTTCTTATAGGCACCTTTCAGGTATCGGAAGGTTGCTATAATGTCCCCTTGGAGCCTTCTCTTCTCCAGGATGAACAACCCCAACTCTTTCAGTCTGTCTTTGTAGGAGAGGTGCTCCAGCCCTCTGGTCATCTTTGTGGCCCTAAAAAAACCACAAAACAAACCAGAAGTGGCTTAATAATCATAATTTTTAGTGGGAGATACTGCAGCAATTTCTGGTTAAATGGATGTGAAATCTAAAAGCCTGTGCTGGCCCATGAGGTTTTGATATTGTTGGCTCGTTTAAAAAAGTGCCCTTGAGGAAGTACAGCATGTCCTGCATAGCAATAGTCCAATCTGATGGGATAAACTAGGGAATGCATATTGCCAAAGCCCCTTATGAAAGTCAGTCTCTCTTGCATTTGGGTTTCTAAGAAAAGGAGGGTGAGAATATATTTTCAGTTTTATTAAGGTTGGAAATTAATGATGACACCCACAGACTGACAGTGATGGCCAGCATCCAGTGCAGCAAGCCCTCCCACCAGCAGAACACCTATTAAATTCAGGGTCACATACTTGGGGCTTGTGGAGATTCTGTCATGCTTTTAGCAGGGTTTACAAAGGCAAAGCTCCACTTGTTGTATCAGCTCATGACAAATGGAAATTGCCTACTCCAAAAAAGCACTTGGATCCTCGTTACAAAACCTAAATCTAACTTCATTATTTCACAGTTTGTAGAAGTACAACACCTACCAGCGAAAGCTGCCTGCCTAATCCAGGCTTTTCTTGCAATTTCCCTAGAGACCCTATTCGGGATTAACTTCCTCACTCCAGAGAAAAGCTACCACCTCTCCTGAGTCTTGTAGGAACTGAAGAGCCACATCTGTCAGAACGAACATGAAAAAGTTAGTCAGCATCTTTTTGAAAGTTTTTGTGATTGCCTAAAGAGACCTCTCACACTGGAGCAGGGATTTACACATTTTGCATGAAGAATTATCAATATCTATTACCATCTCTACCTTTCAAAGATTTGGGTAATATTCTATAGATTTTACAGAAATTTAGGAATTGTGATTTTGGGCCAGGGTTGTGATAAGGTAACCCTGTATTTAAGGCCTGCTCCTTTTCAAGGAGCAGGAATAAACAGCGGCACAGTATATTCAGTAGCTACATTTATACTTCTCTTCCGAAGGCCACTTTCTGACCTCACCCACAGCCCTGTCACTGCTGTTTTTCTGATTAGGTTGGCTGTCCCACAACCTCTCTCCTCTATGGTTTACTTGTTAGAACCTCTGCATGTCTCAGCTCAGCCACTTTAAGGCCATCTATAACACAAGGGATCCTTTAAACTCCACAAAAGTTGCTCCAGCTTAAAGCCAGATCTGGAATTAGACAGCATTAATAGACACCCCTTAAAGCTCAGAGTACTCATAGATTTATTAGAAAACTGAAGAAACTGTAGCCCCCATTTGCATTTCTGAGCTAACAGCAGTGTGACTTACAGTAGGTCTCAAAGGCCCTGATCTCATATGTGCTGCCTTGGGAGCTCAGAAATCAATCATACAGCCTGCTGGAGCTCTTCTATAAATCTGCTCCTGGAGTGGATTTATAAAGTGAACTCATAAAATATACTTATAAAATAAGTGCATTTTTTCAGGTTCTAATTGCTGAAAAGCATCTTCCCAAAAGGATTTGGAATGGGTACTAAACATAGACAATAACTCAAAGTGGAGATGCCTTATTTCACCTCAGTTTATGAAGTGTATAGTTTGCATACTGTGCTGTTCACATTGAATGTATTATGGTAAATGGGCACAAACCAGCAGAAAGTCAATGCCGACCCATCCAATCTTATGAGAATTTTGGAAGCTGCACTTAATACCTACTGTCTCTGTGCAGGTTGCTCAATTCTGCAGCATTTAATGCTTAATGGCTAGCCCTCTCCTTCAATTGTTTCCAGTCCAGAGAAATGCCTAAGAACAGAAACATACACACAATTTTGCTCCCAGTGGACTGTATGGGCCAGGTTGAATCTTGCCCCACAGATGCACAGCTATGCAGAACTTAATGTCGCAATTTGTAGAGAATGGGATTTGCAAACACTGCTCAAACACAGCCTTTGATTAATGGCAAAGTAAATGGTGGCAGAATGTGACAGTTTGTGTGCAAAATACTCTCATGAAGCACTGGAAAAAATAAAATCAAATCCCTCAACTGACCCATAGAAATGGGGAATTTTACAGACTTGCAATTTCATGAGACCTGAGTACAGATACTCCAAAGGACCCAAATGAAATATCTAGTGGATAACAGATATATGTTATCTGAATGTTAGAGACACTGCCTGGGAAAATCTGCTAACTTCAGGCTAAGACCTCTCCTTCTAAATTGTCAGCAATTGTAGAAGCTTCTGGGAGAAAAGGAGGCAGGGCAGGTAGGGCAGGTAGGGCACAAAATCTAAATTCCAACAATTGAGGACATTTTCACACAGAACACAGGCAGTAGTGACATTTTTTTTTCTAAAATGACAGACAAAAGTTTAAATCAAACAATGAAGCAGAGAAGACTGAATACTACAAAAAAGGCTGCAATAATTCCTATTAGAACCTTTTTTCATGTTTGTGCCCCTTGTTTTTCATGCTATTCATGGATATCAAAGTCAGGATGAAGTGATTTAAATATTCAATGAAAACAAAATATTACGTTAAATGTGTTAGTGTTGACAGCTGTTGGGTTTTACAATCACATAGCACAATATTTTTTGCAATAAACTGTTTTTATACTTAATCTGTTTGGAGGTGAAAATGAATCCATATGACATCTGACATTAACAATGAAACAACACAGTGAAATAAATACCAAATGCTCACATAAAATTTAGTTCCCACATTTAGTGGGATATGTTTTGGCTATTTTGTGAGAAGAAAAACACCTAATATTCAAATTATTCAAAATACATTATTATTCACTTGCGTTTAATTTCAAGCCTAAAAGCCTGGTCAATTTATTAGACTTGAATTCTCCAAGAAAATATTTTAAAAATATTTTATAGCTGTATTCAAACTAATGGCATTTTTGATAAAACAAATATTTTTGCCCAGGATCATACTGAATACACCACCTTTTCAGAAAGTTTATCCAAGCAATCAGTGCCTAGAACAAATAGCAAAATTTCACTAAGAACATTTCAAATGATGTCACATAGCAGCTGCTATACTAGTAATACCATAAAATAAATACCAACATCTTTTATAGTGATCTTCTCTCATGGATTTGAAAGCATCCTGCAATGAAAGACAAACACTAGCTGCCAAATTTGCCCCCTGCTCATGTACATATACACTTTAGTGGCGGCTTATCTTGTCATTGCAGGAGACAGAGCAAACAGCAGGTGGAGGGAGCCAGCTCTGCAAGCAATCAGGCTCTCTAATTCTGCTTAGCAATTTCAGGCATCGATATGAACTGAATGCTTGAGCCACCCTCACCCAGCTTGACTACTGGAGTGCTGACTGGGAAAGGCATGTGAACTGTAAAGCTTGTCTGTTTTTCTCAGCTATCCAAGGAAACTACGTGTCTTTCTCTATTAGCTTGGCCGCTCACGTATCCTTGCAGCATCATGGCTACTGCAGTGCTAATAACATGACAGCTTTGATTCTAGTAATGAAGAAAGCTAACTTTGCCTCTTGAAGTCTGCTAATGTGAAAACCTGGAGGGACAGCTGTCAATAATTTCAAAGTGAATTGGTCTACGCTGCAGGTAGCAAAAGTAGCAAGTATTAACAATCTAGTTTGACAATCAGAGCTTCCTCTCAGACAGTTTTAGGGCAACCTTGATATTCTTATTAAATGCCAATCTTCATCCATTTAAATATTAATTTTCATAATAAGTTAATGTTTCTTTTTTAAACATACTTACCTTACTTGTTGGTCTTTCATTCACCTGATAAATTTTTCTCCCTTTTCCTTGGAAAGTTTTTCTCATCAACTTCTTGTGCAGCAGGTGGCCACTACATAAAGGCTGTTCCTCCTATTCAACCATAATGTCTCCTATGCAGCGTGTTCCTGGACTGGTTTCCTTAGACTGATCAGGACCAGTCTCAGCGGTATCCTGCCTCCTTAGTGGAAAAGATCTCTTAATCATCCCCTTCATCTTTCACTGCAGGCAGCTTTCTCTTTTCCATACCCTGTTCCCATTCCTGTGGTTCATCTTCCCTGAAGGTTATGGCATTCTCCAGAGATTTAGTCAGACAGTGGTAATGAAGACCAGTCTTAGGAAATTAGGTCAGATATCTGTAACTTTCAGGAGTAGCATCACAGATTCCATCATGTGAGTTCATGCATAGGTGCATGGCAGCTGATGATCTGCAAATCAGTATTGAATTTCCTGATATTAATATTCTCTTCTTGTTCCCTAGTGTCCCAAGAATCCTGGTCCACGTATAGTCCTCCTCTGAACCCCTGTGCCCTTGAGCAACTTGATAACTTCCTCAGGTTTCTGGAGGGCAAGGCCTGGCAACTGCCTGTGAAGGCTCAGACTCATTCTGAAACTGCCCTGAATTCAGGGGGTTAGCCACAGGATACAGTCATTGACATGACACACTCAATGGAGAACTTGCTGGAAGGTTATGTGGTGAGTCCCTTTATGGAAAAAATGTTCCTTAGAAAGACTTTACAAATGAGAGATAAAAAGCCGATTCATGGGTAGAATACATCCAGCTCAGTGACCTGGCAGCCGTTTCCATACCTAATTTTCTAAACAGTGAGGTATGAAAACAGGACTACTATCAAACCCACTTAGTAAAACAATCCACTATCTGAGTGCCTGCAACAATCTTTCCTGCTCGTCTAAACACTTTCACATCCTTTTAAAAGTCCTTTCTTGCTTCCCCCAAGTGCCCCTTATCAATGTTCTTATGTTCCCATAACACTTCCATTAAACCTGCTATTGTCCCAGCTCAATGTCTCCTAACAGCTAATTTAATCCCAGTGGCTATGAGTAAATAATTTTTCTACTGTCTTTGCCTCTTGGCTCATTCCTGACCTGGCTAAAAAGAAAGTTAAGGCCTGCATAAATGGAAGCCCTGTGGCTTTTATATCAATGGATGCACCGTTGTTCTCATTCCCAAATGAATCTCACTTTCAATTTGTGTGCATGGCTGAACTGTGTCTGTAAACTATAAAGAATGGCTCCTCAGGTGTCTAGGCTGTGGATTATGATTTTGCTGGGTGAGATAAACTGAAACATGAGTAGACATAGTGAAGTGGACTCGATGTGTATACAGCACATATAAAAGAGAGGTAACTTAAGCAACTGTATCACAACCATTTTTAAGTCCCAGTATATACAAAATTTAGTTGGTTTTGGGTGAGATGAAATGATGAATCTGTGAGACTTAGGATTTGGTTCCAGGTGAGTTTTTTCTGATAATGAAGCTATTTTAAGAGGTTATTATCACAGCGTGCTTGTTCCTTCCTCTGCATAGCAATCTAGCTACTGCAACTGATACACAACTTGTTTTGGTGTCAATTCATAAATTGCATAATGGAATGATCAGAGTAAATAAAAAACAACTTCAACCACTTGCTGCCTTCTGCCACTCAACCATCTAGATCTTGCCATGCTATTCACCTTAGGAGAGATGAACTTGTTGGCCAAATGTTGCAGTTTCTGTCAGCCACCTCCATTACACCACCTGGTGCTAGATTGAAAAGACAGAACTTGGGGGAAATAACCGCATTTTGGTCTCTGCTAAACTACTTTGGCACTATTTTCACTGGTACTCTCATCACTAACATGAACAGAAGAAAGACATTTTTTCTTCTAAACATCCTAACTCCACAGGCTTAGTAACAATCCAGTGTTGCACATGTGATTCAGATGAAGCTGGCAAAATCAAAATTAAAAACACTGTATTAGTAATGCATATCCGGCCATTGGCGTGATGTGCCAGCAGCCTAAACGAGAAGTAAAAGGACAGAGGTTTGTTAAATTTTGCAATCCTTAAACTACATGAACCATGTATCCAGTTTGGCTAACCACAGAGAGACAAGGGCCTATTCGGAGAAAAGGCAGGAAAGATGCTCAGCAGGTACTCAGCAAACAAATATTTTCCTAGTATACATAAACTGAGAGATTTGCTTTTCCTTTTGTATATGAAAAGAATTCATACTGATATCATGTATGTTTATATCAAGCACAGACTAGACTAATTTTTTGCACTGGCTATACCAAATCTTCCTTGCTTTTAATGACATCATGGTATTAAAGAATTCTGAATGTAACCTTAATCTCTAATTCCTTTCTTTAGTTCTTTAGCTAATGTGCTTGTTATTATTTGTGAAAACAAAATTTCAACTGAAGAAAAAAATGAGACTGCCCTTTCTTCCTTCCTCTCTGTCCTCTAGATGAAAAATCAAATACTGAATTATGCAGATGAAGGCTTTAGCCAACAATTTCAACATCATGCAAACAACAGTCATCACAGTTAGCATGACTGTGAGGTACACTATCGAAAATACCAAGGGTGGAACAAAGAATTGGCATTTTCCGCCCTTAGAAAGGACTCTTCCATTGTCAGATTTTGAATGCCTCAAACAGTGGGCAGCCCCATGACTTCAAAAAGATTACCTGAAAAACAGATTTGTCAAAAGAAGGACAACAGATTCTGACTATACAGTAAGGCACTATGAAGCATTTTTGATCCCTTGCTGCCTTTGAGGTATTTGTGCTGCGAGCAGACCTCTTTAGTGCCCTGGAAGTCAAACCAGAGTATTTCCCAAATGCTCCACTAATACAAACAGTTTCAAGGAAAACCTCCTTCTCTGTCTCTTCATCAAAGGTGACACACAGATTTAGTGAAAAAAGACCTCACAAACTAAGACACTGTAGGAGAAAAGGAAGCAGCCAACAAATTAAGGATGAGTAGTCCTGGGGTAAGATAACCTTTTCCAGGGTAGTACTTTCCACACCGAAGCCCCAGTGCTTGCAGACTCCAGGTCAACTCTAGAGATGTGTCAGCATCCACTATGATTCACAACTTGCTTTCAGTCTTTGTTGAGTGAAAGGAAGGATGGACTTTATAGTGGTGTGAGCATGGTGGGAAATCCTCGCTGCACAGTCAGACTTCTCATATTGGTGCAGCTGTGAACTGAGGAAGGATGCTTTGCAGTGTCTCGGATGAATGTTAGGTAATAATAATACATTCAGCCAACAAAGTAAGGCAGTATATGAAACACTAAAGCACTAGCCTGCCTAACACTAGTTAGTGAAGATATGACAGCATTTTTATATGCAATTTTTAATAGAATTACAAGCAATATTATTAATTAACAAAAACTTAGGGATACGTGCTGCTGTTCTGCATTTTTGAGTGGTTAAGCTCTCATATCCCATGTTTCAGTAGCCACAGACAATGGTGGAGAATTGTAGTGTCTGAGTAATATCTTGCTTTTTACAGCTGACAAAAATGGGGACTGTATCATGTTATGCTAGCTAATTTGCAAATATGGAAATAATACAGTCCTCATACTGAAGCCCTTGTGAAAAATGAAAAACAAGGAACAGAACAAAAAAAAGGAACAGAACAAAATAAAAGAGGGAATGCTGTATTCCTTGCAAAATTCAGGTTAACCTCGCCATCTCTGCCTTTATGAAATGTTTTCAATTGGGACATTTTAGAAGAGGACATTTGAAAAACATAAGGGAAAGGAGAGCCAGGAAAGGTGGGGGCAGTGGATAAGCAGATGCAGGAGCTGGTACAAGCAGTCAGGCGCTAAAGACAGGCACTGTCAGATGAGTGCTCCAGAAAGAAGTATTTTCTGCAGCTGCTTGGCCATGCTGAGTCGCTGGTAAATTCCAACTGCATTTTTTCCCCAATAAAAATCTACCCATTTATGCAGTACTGAGGAAATACCACACAGGCCTTAATGTCTCTAGTGCAAGTGCCCTCCCTCCTCACCCCCAAACCCCAGCCTTAGTACAGCAGTAACTATATAAGCAGTTTTCATTCTACAGATGTTGAGGCAGCAGCAGTCTCCAAATCAAATAGGAAATAAATATGTGGATACAGAAGGTCACTATAGTAAATGCAGTTCTGCTGTGTTCTTCATCATATTTGTTTTACACGAAGGAATGCAGCTGTAGTGTAAATGACCGTCATTCTGATTCCATAATATTCAACTCTTGCAAAGCAGAAAGATTCATAGCTAACATTTGCAAAAATATTCAGGCTAAAGGCACAATAAAATCTTGTATTAATTGATTAACTATGTTATACATATTTACCACTAGTTGTTTAATTTACAACTTGGGACAATACTTTCGTTCCTAAGACTTTAAGAGACTCAGCTTGGGTGTGAAACATTGGACTTCTGCAAGAGGGTTTCAAAGCTTCCAGAATAGAAGGGATTTGTGAACTGATGATAAGGATGGACTTTTTTTCTAGTAAATCAAATAACATAAAACAAACATTAAATATTAGATACTTGCATTGCTAGTGCAAAACAAGTGGCCCCTTCACTACAAGAAGGACACTGAGATGCTGGAGCGTGTCCAGAGAAGGACAACAAAGCTGGTGAAGGGTTTAGAGCACAAGTCTTATGAGGAGTGGCTGAGGGAGCTGGGGTTGTTTAGTCTGGAGGAGACTGTGGAGAGACCTTATTGCTCTCTACAACTGCCTGAAAGGAGGTTGTAGTGAGGTGGGGGTCAGTCTCTTCTCCCTGGTAGCTTGTGATAGGACAAGGCGAAATGGCCTCAAGTTGTGCCAGAGGAGGTTTAGATTGGATATTAGGAAGAATTTCATTACTGTAAGGGTTGTCAGACACTGGAACAGGCTACTCAGGGAGGTGCTTGAGTCACCATCCCTGGAGGTGTTTAAAAGATGAGTAGATGTGCTTAGGGACATGGTCTAGTGGTAGACTTACTAGGGCCGGATCGATGGTTGGACTCGATGATCTAAAAGGTCTTTTCCAACTGAAACCATTCTATGATTCTAAGTGATGAAGAGACATCATATTATGCTTCTTTACAAAAAATTCATAACCCAAACATGACACTTTCTGTATTTGGGCTGATCTTTTTTTTACTGCCTTTAGTCTTAAAGCCAGAGTGTTGTCCAAGGCATGCTTTCATTCAAGAAAGAAATACTGCTAGGTTTATTCAGCATTGAATGAGATCTCTTCTTTATTAGGTTAATCTTCTTTGTACTGCTGACCTTGGTGATTCTCTTTCACATTAAAAAAAAATATGAATCAGTGTAGAGTTGGCATACTAAACTTTGCTTCCAAATGGTGGTGTGGGGAATGGAATATGAATGAAATAATTACCCAGAACATGCAATCAGCCTGGGATTTATGCCACAAAGTATCATTTAGGTCAAGAGTCCAGCAGGACTCAGAAACAGTCTTGAACATATGTGGATAATAAGAACATCCAAAATAAGCATTTCTGAAAGCCCACAGGAGTTTGTGGAGGGAGTTAGGCTTCAAGGCAGATATCACACATAACTAGCATGGGTTAAGGAGAACATTTCTGTGGCCAGTTAATTCTGTAATATTTTCTGAAGCAGCTGATAGAGGTCCCAGTCAGAGACAGCGCACTGAACTACTGGCTATTGGCAGGGTTGTATGTGCCACTCTCACATTTCTTTCTACAAAGGGAAGATCTGTTTTCAGATGTCCCAAAATCCAAAGTAAACATTTCTGATGGTGTTGAAGCTAAGAAAACTATTTCTAAAGATCTACTTGGTGAATGTCAGTATTTATCTTTGCAACTTGACTGTTATCTTTGTTTCCCCCTGCTATATCACATGAAAAAACCCTGAAAATACATGAGATGTTTCCCATGTAAATATTTTAATTCCTGCCAGAAGAATGTTACATGATGACAGGGTATGGAAATGGTTGCAGTGATCATGTGGTAAGTGAGATCATGAGGCACTGTCTGCATTAGGGTTGAATGTAGTCTACTCAAATATTTTTGGGATCCCTGTGATGCAATATTGATGGAAAGCAAAACCACAAGCATCAGGGAAACATTTAGGACCTTCCCAATCACCTGACAGCATAAGGACCTAAAGCTTTAACATAGAAAATATACAAACTCTTTGTTGTTACTAAAACTAATTTAGCTGCTAGTTTAACTGGCATCAAAAGGTTTAAGAATGGCATATTTTGGGTAGCATGCTCATTTTTGTGCAGTTTCTAGCAAATTTCCTTGAGATGCATACAAATTCTGTGCTGATGTCCACAATAAACCATCAGAAATTTGTGTCCCTATTTACACACTTCAGGGACTATTTCTGTCCAGTGTATCATGGAGAGAGGTGACACAAGAAATGTCAATACTGAGCTACAGCAGCTGATTTTTCAATGCTATTTTGCAGAGGCAATGTTCCTTCAGAGTTAAGAAAATCTTTCATTTGTGCTGCTTTTGTTTGTTTTGCAAACAAAGGAAAGGAACTAGTGTTTAACATTCAGCATCTTTGTTTCCTTTTTCAAAAAAGTACCATAACCATGGTATATGTACAGATGGCCATTCTACAGGGAAAAAAAAACCAAAAATGACAAAACCAAACAAAAATTAATCCTGTGCAGTACTTTTGAGATACCAACTGTGCTAACTAAGGCAAAACAAGAAATGCAATGGATCCTGCTTAAAGAAATTGAGCCAATGTGAACATCCTGTGAACTCTGAAGGAGCAGTTCATTTACATCTGGATACTCTGGTTTAATTGGAATAACACATGCTGGGGTCCCATAAGCAATTGACAATTTCCCATGGTCATGAGTTTCTCAAATACAGGGAAAAAAAAAGGAAAATTTTGCACAACAAAAATACTATAATTTTATTTCAAAGGACAGATCAAATTCTGCTCCTAATACACTGATTTATCTTTCCTTCTACCAAAGTAACATAGACCAAAGCCTGCTTTTTTTTTTCTTGGAAATAATGGCTTTGTTTTTTCTCTTTTTTCCTCTCTCTTATTTTTTTTTTTTAACTTTGGAATAAAACGTGATCCTTTCAGTGTTTTTGGACACATCTTGGAAAGAACTATTCATAAGGTGTTCAAAGCCTGAGAGATCTGAAGTAAGGCAATAGCTGCAGAAATGTGACATCTAACATGGGCAATACTAAGTTAAAACTGAGTGATTTAAACTCAGCACTGACCACTTCCACTGATCTTACTGGAATTTAACCCTTCATGCCATATGTTGGATCAAGGGATGTCTGCATCTGCTCAAGACCATTATCAGTAGCACATAGGATATCTTCTCATTACTTCAGGGACAACGACAGGCACTTTTGATTGCTCTGCCTGTGCCTTCTACTTCTCCATCATCTGGGCAACTGAACAAGCTAACTAAGCATTTATGCTATGAATGTTCAGTTCACCATACACTACCAAGACTCATATGGGTTGTATGGGTCATCAAGGCATATGAATAATGCTGGGCTTCTTACAGAGAATTAGAAGACCAAAGCATAGGCTCTGATTTAGCACCTATATTTAATCACCATTACCTGTTACAGAGCTGTTGCTCAAGTTAGTGTATCTGCAGACAACTGGGAAGGAAAATGAATGCATTTGATTAACACCTTGGGAACTGTAAAATAATGGTTTTAATACATATTTTAAAGCCAAAGCTAAAGTAAAACGTATTCAGATTCCTTTACACCTCCCATTTAATAGCCCTTTTTCAGGTACTTGTAACAAGGCCAAGCTTCAATCACTTGGGATAATTGTTTCCATCTTAGGTGTCGACATTGGACTAGTTTTGATTTTCTTATTTGTTTTTTTTGGGAATATTACTGCAAAACCAACTCAGCTGCTTTCAAGGACTAGGCTATGGAAAAATAAGTTTTGTCCACATAAATTGACTCCAATGACCTCAAATTGAGTGTTAAAAGTTTCAGATTAGGGAGGGAAGGAGGGTGGGGAGGAGGGAGGAGTAAGCACACTTTGTATCAAGGATGTGCCTTTTGCCATGCCTCTGAAATCTGACTCTAGTTGATTAAATTTCATCCTGCTGGGGGTGGGTGGGGAAGGAAGTACGTGTTCAATAGATTAATATTTTAATAGTTTAATTCCCCAGAGATGTCATCCACAAGGGACTGAACGTTACTTGCACTCTGAGTGCTGAGTCTGAGCACCTAAACTGAGGTCAGCAAACACTACTTTGGGTCTCCCAGTGATACTTTTGATTTAGGGAGTTAAAAGTAGAAGAGAAAATAATTTGGGGAGAGGGAAGGGAGTAAACTGTTATGAGAGTAAGTTACAAGGTACTACCGAGCCGGATGGAAATAAGAGATGAGCTAGATAGGATACAAAAGTAGGGTACAGAAGGGAAAGATAAGGATTGTCAGTGTAATAACTGATGAAGTAAAAGCAGGCTTGGACAAGGAGCTTGAGAGATCTGAGATAAGACTAACTGCAAACTTAAATTTTAACATTTAATAGCCTCATCTCATAGCTTTCATTTTTTAAATGTATCTTTATTTTATATAATTGCTTGTAGAGATAAGACGATATTACATATAGCTCTGTTTCACTCTCCTTCATCCTAAGCCTCAATGTAATCATGTGCTGAAGCAAATGTTGATAAGAAAACATGAATAGGTTACAGTTAAATTCTAAGATAAATTTCTCTCTCTCAGAAACTACAAGAAATGTTACTTTCTAAACAAATGTCCAGTCAGAATCATTGCAAATTACTTTATTTGAACTGTTGTAAATAAACAAGTACTGTGAATAATATAAATCACTTTTAAACCTGGGCACTTCGGGTTTAAATAATGGAAACACTTCAATGCTTTGTAAGCCATTTCAGATCAAGAAGCCTAGGGCATCACCATTCAAATGGATTCTGGTTCAGACAACGATCTCACCAAGAAATAAGCCTCAGTAAAAATGAACTGCATGCCCCCAATTTAAAATCTCCATGGCAGTTTGGTCCTCAGTTACTCATCACTGAGAAGTCTACCAAAACTGGTTCAAGTGTTCACACTGGCACCAGCTCTGAGGACAAAGGTATCCATCAGTCAGCCCAGCATCAATCATCCCTTCTGATCCTTTCTTTCCTATTGTTTCTCTTTTCTGATTTTGACCTCAGCAAGGTCAGTTTTTGGAGACTAACTGAGTGTGACCTGCCAAGCAATTTGGCTATGATTATATCTTCCCACACATAGCTTCAGAAACTGTTATTGGACATGTTCAGACTAATATAGGTGCCTTTCTTCTCTTATTAACATCCCTGACCTGAATATCTCGTGGAAGTGTAGGACATATCCTTGAAGGACATCATATCATTATGCAAACTGAAGAATTATGTGGTCTTAGACCAAGTCTTCACCTCCAAGTCCTCCCTAAGGTTTAGCAATTATATGGTATCTTATCCCTTTAGAATATTACTCATCATCACCTATGCTCCATTAGTAGATGTTTCTGGATTTTCTTTTCTACTAAATCATCCTGCTGCTTGTATTTGCAGAAATACAGAACATTGCAGCTAGAATCCTCATTTCTTTCCCACTGCTTATGACTTGTATTGTTAAATACTGCAGTGCAAAGCATCTGAATCACATAACTTTCTCCCTCACCTTGTATTCTCCTAAACTCTCTCTTACTACTAGTGTCCTAGCAGATGAACTACTGCTGTGTTGAGACATGAAACACTGGAGAAGAACAATCAGGCATTCTGGAACAAGATATTTTCTTCTGGAAATAGATTCTTGTGTCGTAAGTAGAGCTGGTAAAACTATATTTTATCTTCTACAGGCAATTCGGATGAAATTTATGGCAGAATTTCAAATACTGAAAAATGTCAAATGAAAACCAGATTTATTTCAAATTCAAAATAATATTTAATGGGAGCTGAAGTTTGCATGCCTCATGCCTTCATTTGTCTCTACAGAATGGACTCAGACATGAGTGTTGGATCAGACAGTTATTCCACCGTATCTTGCTGTGTCCCCTTCTGGAGATGTCAAAGAATCAGATGTTAAAAAGAAAAACTATGTGTAAGTAAAATTACTAATAACCTAGCTCAAGAAATGGATTTTCTTTTTTTATTAAATGAAGACTTATTTTTCTTCCCAATATGTACCTCATAAGACAACGGGAAGACAAGGAAAAGTAAATCGTCTTGCTTTTCAGTATTTTCAAGTTGAAACTCATCAACATTTGAAGAAAATATAAAAGCAGTGAATAACAATGAACTAGCTACACAATCTTCTGACTACTCTCTTCGCTCCTTGCTATGTCTGCAAAAACATGGTTAGCATAAATCAGAGACACAATGCCAGGCATCAGTACTGCCTAGCCAAGTGGATGACCATACGAGTGCCATTTGCAAAATAGGATAGTGTTCAGTCGGTGAGTGGAGGTGGCATCCAATGCAGTGGCACCAGATAAAATAAACTCTATATGAAGATAAACTGCTTGTTATGGAAAATCAACAGCTATGATAGCATTTAGGTGATCTAGATTTTAAGAGATGGAGAGCAGTGATTTTCTCTGTGATTTGTATTTTATGAGGAAAAAACCCTAAAATTTCTAGTTTAAAAACTATTTGTAGTACCAACTCAGCGTTTTTCTTTTTCTTTTCTGGGAAAATGAAAAAAGAACTCCCTAATATAGTCATAACATAGCTTGCCATTGGTACCATATTCTGTATGCTTTATTGACTATAAAAAAAACCAACACAAAAACCCCTAAAATCAAAAGCCTAGCATTTAACAGGAGTGAACTGAGGCGAAGAGGAAATGCAGAGCATTGAAGCAGATGACCTACCTGAAGACTGCCAGAATCAATCTACTTCTACTGCTCTTTATCAATATATAACCCAAGTTGTAATTAAAAAAAACCCTCCATATTTATGTTTTTCAGAAATCCAGATATTGACATTCCTACCAGTCTCATAAATTCTATAGTGCAGTATCAGCAAAGTCCATAAAATTGGGGTCAACACAGAAAACACAAACTAAACAATCAAAAGGCAGATATCATCATTTGCACTACAGATCAATCCATGCTTTATAACCCCAACTCCTTAAGAAAATTTGTATTAAAAGCTTTTGCTGTCAATTTATTGTTGGTTTTTTTTAATTTTATTTTATTGTCAGATCTATGTCCAATAGTGATAAGTAACTCCGTTAGGAAATTGTTTATATAAAAAAATAATGTTTTTTTCATGTCATTGACACAGAGAGTCGTGCCAAGGCTGGCAAACTCCTAAGATAATGAAAGCACCTTAGTCAGAGAGAGATGCACCGCACAAATAGTAGCAGTGGGATGTTCTTCCAATAGAGAAAGAACAATAGAGGTACAGCACACGTGTGGATGTGGTCACATGGATCTGGCTTGATACAGCTCTTTGCTAAGCTACCTGGACTAACTGAAAAGCAGTCTTCTGACAATATAAACTGTCTGAGGAAATATTTGAATAGTAGGAATTAGTCTTGCTGAATGCAGCACCTCCAATTTAGTTTAAACAGGTCTGCTGTTTCTGTACTCATTAGAGACATTCCACATTCCTATACTTTCTGGGCAAAAGCCATACATCCTGCAGTCCAGCACAGTATAAATTAGTTTTACAATATTATGATGATTTACACCAAATGGTATAGAGTTCAAGACCAGTGAGAAAATAAAGAAAAAGCGACAGATTTAAGATGCAGGAAACAGGTTTCAAGCCGTGTCTGGAGGCACTCCACATAATTCAGAGGAGAATCTTTCCAGAAGAGGAAGGTTTTAAGGCTATCAACTTGTCTGGCACCTTTCATAAGCATTAAATTATCTTAATCATCAGTACAAACCCTTTTTTTTTTGAGGTGATATGTGAGTGATACAACCCTGATTGATCTAAGTTCAGAGGTATCATCAGATACATTTAAGAAAGAAAGCGGAAATAAGAATCAAGGATCTTTTAACCCTCTAATCCTCTTTGTTTTGGACCTGTGGATATGGTTTTAGTCATTCAATTAATTATACTCAGGAACAGCGACTGCTTTCCAGCAAGATGACACAAAGCTTCGCTCTGAGAGGTCACCAAATCCTGTCTCACTTTGTATATTTGCTTTAACCAGCCGCCCTGCTCTCTGTACCACCTCCAGCACCAGGAAGCAGATGGGACTTCCTTTCCATCCGGCCACTGAGCAGGAAACACTTGACTCTTCGACAGCCACGAATAGCCAGCCAAGAGCTGTGGTGCAAGAGCACGACAGGAACTGACAGGCTCTCAGACACTGCAGCAACTTCTGACTGGCAGGCCGTCAAGATTACATATGCACTCTTCCATCCTACCCAAAACTAAGCACTCTTGAAAAATTAGAAATGCTGACTTCAGGTACAAATGCTGGAAATGGAACTAATTAGTCTGGAAATCTATCTTGAGAAAAATCACTTGCTTACATTATCCAGATATCACCAATGCCAAGATTACACTTGTTCTAGACTATGTGCTTCTTGTCCCCTTTGTTCTACAGTATTTTTTGATGCAAGTCCATACTGCATTTTCATTGTGTAGCCATCCTTAGTTACATCTGAAATTTGATTTTGCTTTCTTGCTACATCAGTACGAGTTAGAGCTAGCTAAGATTACAGTCACAAGCTGAGTTCTCACCTGGGGATTCCTTTACTAAGACTGTTATTTTTATGTTGTTGAAAAGGGCATCTGACTTTTATGGCACAGAAAGCAAAAATAGTTGCATATTGAATTAGTTAGGAATTAGAAAACATTTGGTTTTGCACTCTAAATTTCCTCTCTTTGCTGTATATGGACAGAAACAGGTCCACCTGGTTTAGATACTTAATCTATTTATTAATACATTTATTTGCTAGTATGTGTTCTCAGGTTTGTTTTTTTAAATTCCTGGACCCTGCGTTACTTATTACAAATGAGATAATAGTCCTGCGTGAGCATCCAGCTTATCCAGTTCTTTATCAGGGTGGCTGGAAGTTTGAGCACCATATGGAGAACTTGCTGAAATTCTGTTTTAAAACCTGCCTGACTTTTCCATATCTGACTCTGCTAACTGCTTTGACATTCATACTGTCTGCATCCTTCACACTTGTTTGTGATGGGTTCTGCTTAGTTTCAGCTTTCATGACTTGGTGAGATCATATGTAATCTGCTTTGCCTCTAAGTGGATGGTCTCTTAGCTTTGTGCAGACTAAGAAACAAATGGTTTTCCATTCTCCTCCAGTATGGATAGCTATATTTTGGGTTTCTAATGAAGTAGTCTTTGTAAATGAAGCATTTATTTTTCTATACAGTCAGGAAAAGAAGGTGTTTTTCAGCATCACTGAAAGCAATTCTGTTAGCCTAAGCCCAGTATGTGACTGATGCTAACTGGATCCCACAGGGTATCTTCTAGGAATGCTATGATTATTTTGTGTCTGTGCATGATTTCTTTTGCATTTCCAGTCTACTGACTTACACTTCTGCATTCTGTGGTTTAGTGATAACATGGATTTTATGATAAATATTTCAGTCAGAAAAGTGTTCTCAGACCATTAAAATCAGCTATGCTGTACCACAATCTTATCTCTTTGCATGTACCTTTTAATTGCTGAAAAATAAATTTCCATAGACAGAACTGGCAGCAGAGACTCATCAGCATAATGCAAGCCACAGCAGAATACAAAAACGGACTTCAGAACATTTTTTTCCTTAATTTAAATAAAATACTTTTAATCAACTTACTGACCAAGTAAAAACCTGAAATGAAAGAACTGAGAAGTAAATAGCCTCTATTTAGACATAACACAACGATTCATGCCTTTCCACGTTGCTTAAATATTCCCAACAGATCTGACAGCCCTTAACAAAAACAGAACAATCAGGATTAGTGTCAATTAATTCCTTGGCATTTGGCAAAAAATAAATCTTATCATTACTATGGAGGACGCAGGTGCTTATATCAGGTCTATCATTGTATGAAGCACTCAGAAACTACTCCAGTTTTCAGAAATACATTTACATGTATTCTTAAAGTGACATATCAGCAAAGATGTGGCCTGAGTTATTGCTGAGAAGCATTAACTATTCATTTTATGTAAATTACTATCTCCTTCTAAATCTCAGATAAATATCTGAAATACTTCGAGCTGTCCAGTACTAGAGAGCTAAATAATGAGAAATGAATTCACCTTTTTATATTCCAATTTCCTTTTCTATTACATAAACACAGATATTTGCCAAAGAAATGTCTAAACATCGTGTGAAACCAACTCTGTCTTTGTGGCTATTTACAAAGAGTGGGTAAAAGATTTTAACACTGTCCAGCAGTATAGCGATTCAGAGCTCATATGATTTCGCCATATTTGACTTGCATTAACTATGATAGCATTTTTGTCATGTGGACTCACACCTAGCAATAACTAACATGAAGAAATGTGTTGGATCTGATTGCATACCACCACTAGCTCCCTTCGATAATTATTTAGAAGAAATCTTAGAGAGCAGAGGATGGAAAGAGCGTGCAGGGTTACTTACCAGTTTATGTATGTAAAATTTGTGATACTGACTGGATCAGATTCTGGCAAGTTGAGATGAAAAAATGTTCTCAGTGCAGTCATAGGAAAAAAGCAATTAGTTCAAAAATGACATCAAATGACAACAATAAAGATGATATCCCAGATATTTTTATCTAAATCTAATATGACAGTGGAACATTAGAAACACTTCAACTATCTCTGCTGCAAGTTTCTAAATTAAAAGGTATACTAGCCACCTCTTAGAAGCTCAGCATTGAGCTGAGTTCCCTATTTTTAGTATTACAGGAGGAAAACTGTTGGGCTGTGGTTATATTTTATGCTCACTATGACGGAACTTAGTGCTGCTTGGTGCTGTATGGTGTAAGGTTAAGAAAACTACCGATTTCCTGAAAGAACAGTGGTCATCATTATCTACAATTTTCTCATTTAGGTGAAAATCACTTCTGTTTCCATTGATAAGACAATCTGATGATTGATTATGAACAATTTATATTCCATTACATTCTAATGGAAGTACAGGTAACATAAGGAGATTGAAAAACAGTCTTCAGGTCACTTAACTGTCTTTTAGTATTCACTATAATGAAGATTTAATTTGACATGAGTCAGTCCAGAATGTTGAACAGTTACAGTGGATCTCTATTTCTGTCTCTTCAGTAAGGACATTTTATAAGACGATTTTATGATTTAAGTGACACTATGTCTAAAACATTTTGAATTTAATTAATTATGCTGTTACCAACAACTCAAAGGAAAACGACATATTCTGGAATTGCATCTTATTTGTTCCAGAAACACCATGTAAACAAATATATATATACCAATAAAAAGCCAAAGTCTCTTGAGTGATCTAATTAGCTACTATCTCCTCATTCACTGTTCAGTGTCTTTCTTGGTAAAACCATTTTTAAAATGGCTAAAAATGAACACACAAACTGTATTTAAAATTAATTTAGTTTGTGTATGTGTATAAAAAATGGTATTTTCTTCACTGTTCTCTTCCTCAGTCTCTATCTACCACTTTCTCTGATGTAGTTTCTGTCTAACCTCATTGTTTAAAATATACATCAGGTAGCAGACACCATGAAGAATGAATAATTTAGTCAATATTTTTGAAATAAAATGTTATGTTGGTATTTTACATTGGCATATTTTGTGCTATTCTTAAAGGCAACCATTTAACACAGTCTAGAAATCACACAATACTTAGGACATAAGGTAGGTATTATAGAATACTGAGTGTGGTAGAGGGTGTTAGAGAAAAACAGTGAGCTGAACCATAGATTGTAGCACTAGCTGACGTACTACTGACAGATATAACTAAGACAGATTAAGTATTTCCATTTAAAATGAATTCTGTCAATCACTTCTAACTCTGAAAATTTCAGTTCTTGAGCTGAGAGTATCTATACATGATTTCTCCTTGTAGGAGAAATAGAAATACTTGAAAGTTCGAGAACAAATGTTTCATCTTTTTCTCTTCTCATAGACAAGCAGCTAATTAGGCATAAAGTAATTCTTTTGATTTTAACAATTAATACCCTGTGGTTGAAGACTGAAAAACTAAATTTATACAGGTGTACCTTTGAATATTCAAGAGAACACTTTTTCCATTTCACCTCACTGCAAGGTTTTGAAAATTGATATAAGACTTTGTGACAAACATTAAAACAATAACCATACTCCTAACAAATTTGGGACACTATTTTGAAGAAGAAAAAACATAGTTCATTGTGCACATTACAGTAGGTTTAGTCACTTGAAGAATAGATCATCCATATGGTCAAAAGTATATTAATAATTTCTACTAGATTATGTAGGTTTCATCATAAGCTTCAGTTGAGACACATATAATTCCTTCTTTTTCAGAAATCAACATCCATTTCAATATGATATCATCGCATTGGAGAGCTCTTCTCCGGGTCTCTGCAAATGTTTTAGATTTCATTTCAGTCAGTCTTTGGGTGCAACAGAAAGAGTTCCCTGCTCTGTGTTGTTGAATATTTACTGATAAGAAACAATAATAAAACATATACTACTGGATATGCTACATTACTTCTGCTTTTAGGCACAGATTAATACTACATTTCTTTCATCAATCAGATTAGCAATTTGGTTCAAATTATAAGTATCCACTTGAATGTAAAAACATGGGTTGTTTCTCATAGATGGTGCGTACCCTGAGAAGAAAAAAAAAGACTAATAGGTTTCAGAACTATTGCTTTAGTGTCCAATTACTATCTCCAGAGGTCGCCATTCTTTTTGTATGTTAACTTTTGAGCCGTGTAAAAAAAACAAGCCAAACAACTGGGAATAACAAAAGCGGGACATGACTGCTGTTTGTTTAATTCACTGCATCCATATCCAATCTGACCTTGCAAATGGAAAAGCGTGAATGGGCTACTGTGAGTTTCTCCATTCTGCATAAGGTCACTAAATTAAAAACATATCTTACTTTATGTTTTGGCCTTCTTCACTCTGAAGTTAAAGCTGAGCCTCAGAGAGATTTCAAATCAGATAAAAGCCCAAGCCTCAGTATTACTGATCTCATGATTAGCTATGACTTCTATCACTAAAGCATATGATTGGTGTGCATCTTACCTAGCCAACTGATAGGATATGGAAGTCTATATTTACAGGAGACAGGAACATGCTTAATTTTTCAGGGTTTAGACCTGTGGAAATATCTTCAAATTTTTTATTACATGAAATGAACATATTGATCATTTATACATGTTGATCAGCATAGAAGTACAAAGAAAATCACATAAAATTTCCATAGATAGCAATAGGTCCATTTCTCTTTTAAATCTCCCCGTTTTTGTATTATGTGATGAACATACAGCTTTATATGAAAGTATTAACTAATGCTTTTCATGTAATTGATTTTTAATAAACAGGGTGGCATCTCTGAGCTCAGCTTTGACATTCTTTATAATGAGTCTTTCTGAGCATTGGCCAAATTATCTGTCATCAGTGGTTATTAAAATAAAGGACCAATTTCTTTAATCGCTGCAAATTGCAGTGTTGCATATATAACTGCTGTGAATTACTCATCGTCCCAGTCTTGTCTTGCTTCTATGAACAATCCTAATGACATCTATGGGAGGCCAGTTAACAGAGATAAAAATCTATTTAACAGGAGCCTAATTAAACACAGTTTAACTGCTCGCTGTAATCCATACTAGGTATGACTGTCAAAACGAAGCAGCCCATTCAGCAATCTTTATTTCAAAGTGATTTTGTAGGTAGCAAGATCTTTCCTTTCTGTTTTGGAAGGTGTCCTTTTCATTCCACTATTCTTTTCTTAAGCAGTAAACAATAACATACCACAGTTTGTGAGGCTTTCTGGTCTGGCATCCTAAATGCATTGAAGTAAATTTCTTGGGGAAGTCAAGGTGACCTTTCAAGGTAGTACATTTGAGTATCAAGCATAATACTTCTGCAGGCCAAATGAAGATTATTTATGTAAAAACACAGCTGTCTTGATAAAGGAAGCCATGTAGTTTTGTCAGATCACAACATCTAGCAGCATGCTTGAGATCACTCATCCTGTTGCTTCAACCCTGTCACCCTAGGAAAGAAAAAGAAAATAAATATAAAAGAATGGAACTCAACAGCAGAAAATTAAACAAACACCTTTTGCATAGCAAGGCTGTTAACTGAGCTGCCAAGCTACATAAATTTAAAACCTTCCATCCTTGCACTGGAAACAGAGGTAAAAATACTCTCCTCACCACCTTTGCAAAAGCTGAAAAGCTTTTCAGCCTGGGGAGTAATTTTGTGGTTCTTTATTTTCTATAACCAGTTTAACCGCTTCTTATCTGTAAGACCATGCAAGTATTTTGAAGACTGATTTTCCCAAAAACTATCCTTGAATTAATAAACCACTGAAACACCTGTTAAAGTGTTATCCTCTTCAAGATTGCATATGCTTAAGTGTTATTCAGAGAAAGATTTACTAAGTTGAAGCCCAAAATAAGGTTCCTGCATAAAGACTATATCTAACACTCACATTTCAGACAGACAAAATCCTTCTACCTGGCATTAATTTAATAATGCCACATAGAAATTGTTAGCATCCAAAAGGGTTTTTTTTATTCAAGAGAGCATTATTTCTATTTCAATACACTGAACCAAATAATGAAATATTAAAATTACTACTTAATAAGTGTTCTATTATTTTGGATACCAAAACATTCCTTAACATTGCCTCTTGGTCATTCTATTCAAACTACTCAAAACACACTTCGTTCATGATCTACCAGTATATACTCCAAGAATCCAAGTTTAAAGGTAATAAATAAAAGGCTAGTTACAACCAGAAGTTGCAGTCATTTTCTGTTAACCCAGCAGCTACATGTTTAGAATACCCTGGTAGCACCTATCTATATTTTGGTAATGACCAGCAACTTACCTTTAGCAATTTCACCTGAAAACTGGAAAGCAATAATGTTTTGGAATTACTGTGGTGAGAGGGCATGCAGAAATTCAGAAGATGATCAAAGTATTTCATAATTAAATATTAATATATTTATGCTCTTTTCATGGTCAACATTTAAACACAAACATGGTTCAAAATCATCCTGGGTAAAGCTCTAAAAAGTAAATTCTCTTCCACTTTCTGATGTCATAACAGGACCTCATCTGACCTCTACTATGGCAGAGATCTTCCCAAAAGAGGGCATTCTAGCATGACCACATACCTATGTATAGTAATGGCAAATGAAATTTAAGAAGAACATAGAAGCAACATTAATCACAAGGAGAAAAACATGGAAGAATATGGAAATCATGCAAAAACTACAGCAGTCACTGTTTCCAGAAAAAAAAGGGAGGAAATGTAGGAATCTACCAAGATTAAAGCTGAGAGAAATTATTTAGTAGATATGCAAGCAAAACAAAAAAACTATCCATAAGAACAATACAGCCTGACATAGCTGCAGCAAATTAGCTAAAAATTACCAAGATTGTTTTTGAAGGACTCAATCCCCAGGTATAGTGTATCTTAAACTGAATAAACTGACTGACTCACAGCATCATCTGCCTTCAATATTATTTCCTAAGTAAATGAACTTAAAGAATATGTATATAATAGGAGTAGTTAATGAATATAATGAATTTAATAGGAGTTAATGAATATAATAGGAGTAGTTAAGCACATGGAAGAAGGCTTCCTGTTTAGAGTAACAAACCTCCAAAATGGCTTGTCATCCAGCAAAGCAATGCAAAGCCAAAATAGTGTAAATAAAAGTACTAGAGAGAGATGGCTATCACATGCCCACAACTGAAGACTATGACAGATATGTTTAAAAGAATATTTTCCAATGTCATAGACAAGTACTGTCAAATACTACTGGATGAGAAAATCATTCTTCATCTCATTTCAGTAGACAGATAAAGATTCCAGAAAACTGCAGTGGAAGAAGAGCACTATTGTTCCTGTTATCTGTGACTGCTAATTTAGTGATATTAGAGTCAACTAGTGTGGCTAGTTATTTCTGACAGTAAGACACATCCTAATGGGATTTTCAGAGATATCGTTCACTTTCTGGTATAGAAACACAAAAATCTCATTTCTGCCATTAAGGGGCAAGGAAATTAATCTCAACTAAAAAAAGGGAAAACTTTGATACTTCCAACTGCCTTACATACAGCAGCAAACAAAAGGCAATGGCATTCTAGCATAGGTACAGACCTACAGGTCCTAATTAATGAAGAGCTTATCAGAATTTGCAAATTCAGGGACTTTCAGGTTAAAAAAAAAAAGTGCAGTGGTGTTTACATATATTAAAAGCTTAAGCAGTATACTTGAGGAAAAAGCGCTCTTTAGTGATTCATGATCACTGAGATTACTGACAGCCACAGACCAGAACTCTGAGGCACTCTGACCTTACTACCAAAACTACCCAGGTGCAATTTAGACAAGCCACTGATGTGCACAGCTGAATTTTAGAATAAGAGAGTATTTGAGCATGAAACAATGGCAAGTTAACGTGATCCTCAACTCAGTTGGAAGCATCAGCAATGGTAGTTACAAGCCCATTTTAAGAACTGGGAAGAATTGAAAAGCAATTACATACTGACAGAAATGGATAGCTGCATAGCCTCTGTTGAGATGGTCAGAAAATAGAGGAGATGTTGCATAGGCCTCACAAGAATGCTAGAATTACAAAAATGAGATAAGTACATGCACTGCCAGAAGCAAAAAGATTCAAGGCTCAGAGCAGTGAGAACAAAATTATCTCAGAAGTAGAAGCCTGTAGTCAGAATATGAAAAGTTATAAACTGCCCCCAAATTATACTTGAGATCTGCAAGTAGGTGAACAACTGTTACATATGTGAAGACATACACCTAGCTACAAAGAGAGTGAAAATTTGCTGCATTTTTTTCACAAATCTTTCAGCAAAGTAGGAATGGACTTCTCAACAAAGATAACCAAATTTACAGTTTCTCTGCAGAACACTGTTCACACTTGTAGATGCTAGCCAAGGTAGAAAATACTGCTACAATGCACATTATAGCAAAAACAATGAAATATTTCAATAAACACAAGCATTATCTGATCTCAGATGACAGAATCTGAGAGGAGATGGAGCATTTTCTATTTGCTGTCTTGCCACACAGCAAGTCACTACTGAACCCAGATAAATTGGTTATTTGGGTGCAAGGTATTTTTGTCTGGCTTTGATTCAATTCTTTTTAATCAAAATGGAGTCACAGTTGATCCATTCCTGCAAAAAGTTTGAATCATAACTAACTAGTGCTTGTAATGAAACATCTTCCAATCAAAGTATTTTCAAGTGGTTCTGTAAAATAATTAGGCTGTATATATATTCTGCCTTATCAATATATCTTCCTCTTCTGGAAGTGGTAATAACAAAGAGAAGAGAAGACACATGAAGGTCAAAGCCTACATTGGCAGGCAAGCCACCAACTGCCCAGACAAGCTCTACTGTCAAGCTAAACAAAACCACAGAATTTCCTGAGCATAAACCAAACACCTGCCATCGGGTTTTATAACTCCTAGCGATAGGTATCAAATTTGAGCTAATCCCCAAAAAGAGGAGCTTGCCTTTTCTTACATAGTTTGGTGGCACTGGCTGATTTGGGCCCCTGTAGTATCCTACAGGGATGTCTGATGGAATGGTATCCTTCATGACTATATTGTAGGCATTCAAATGGGGATGCATGTTGTGACATGGCATGGGAATGTGATCCTTATGCCTTGAATATTTCAGATGAGGATATGCATGAAATGATGTGGAGGAGAGACAGACTGAACTACTATCCCACTGAGCTATGATTGGGAATCAGCAGCATGTCTGGAGTGTGATATGTGATCTTAGCAAAGCCCATGATACCTCCTCAGAACAATCAAGATTCAATGAGCCTGACCCCACTGACTACACCCTCTAAAAACCTTCAGCCATGGTCAGAGTCTATGAGGGTCATACTATACAGTTACAGGAGACCATCTCCTGTCAGAAGGTGTCCAGCTGGCCTTGCAAGGAACATCACAGCCTTTCTCTCCAGAGGGGTGGTAGAAAATAGTCTTTCATGTCTCTTGCTCTACCTCTAGCTCTTCCTGGCACTCAGTAATCATAATGTGCTACAACATACTGCTTCACCATATCAGCAGAGACAGGATTTTCCTTCATATGGTGATAGAGATAAAAGAAGCAGATTCATTGATTCTCTGAAAAAGAAGTACTCGGAAATAGGTTTGAAATTGATTTGGAAAGAGGCAATACAGTATGTGTGAGTTTCTCTTCACAGAGAAGAGTAGCATCGAGCAATACTGTTGTTTGGATTTACCTGTTTTAGCTTCCAGATGAAAAAAGATACAGCGAAACGATTGTGAGGAGTTGTACTAAAAAAGCCTAAGAAAAAGGTGAAAAGGGTATTTTAACAGCAAACATGCATGGAAGTAGGCTTAATGGAAGACTAAATACAGAGAGGCTACATGACCTGCAGTTTAAAGAACTATCACATTAACACAGTTGTCATCTGTAGGGAGTCATGAAAGGCTAAGAAGAAACTCATAAGACATGGAAAATCTCATTTTGAAGACTATGATGTAAAGAAGTTATTTATAAATCTTAGTCCTTCACTCCTCCACAGACCTGTCAAGGTCAAGTATTCACTATGAGCCCCTCCAAACACAAACACAAGTTAGAGAACTGCATTTTAATTGAAATAGCTGCTTTAGAAGGATAAGTAAAAAATGTAAAGAGGCAGAAAGCTTTCTGCAATTTGAAAAAGAGATTATTAGCCTGTAAATGTGGAGAAAAGATGGACTGAGCATCCCATGCTACAGATAAAACATGGATTCCCCTTCATTCACCAGGGCTTTGTGGTCCTTGTAAGTAAGGTATGGATAGAACATGGATAAACATAGCTCACAAGATCCAGATTATGTAAGACCTCAAGCTAATGAAGATAAATAATGGTTTGTTTTATCCTTCAGATTCTTGCTTACCTGAAAGAAGCAGCCTTTTTCAAGTCAATGATGCATATGAAATGAAAGTAATAGAAATGTCTGACACTAGAGTAACAAAGCCACTCCTCAAATCTCTAACTCACTCATTAGGTACAACTTTATAAAAGGTTTTAACTATAACTACTACTTCAGTAAATTAAAAGCCCTCAGTGCTCCAAGCAATTTGCAGTAAAGAGAATGGACAGCTTTCACTGAAACCTTTCATGTTTAATTGTTTAAGTTTGAAATGTCCAGTGGAACTAATGAGTTATAAAAGGAGAAAGGCTAAGGGAGATGCTAAAGAAAAAAAAAAGTTACACAAAAGCCCAATATTATACAACTATTTCCATAAAGTATCAAAGAGTCTAAAAATAAATTCACATTATAGAAAAAGTTGTGTAGCTTTTTAAAAGTAAAAGTCATACATGTATATGTTTATACTCTTATTTTGTTTGCTCCAGTAGTCTATTCTTCAGTATAAAGCTATGAATGTAGCACATTACAAAGATAATATTTCAAAGAGCCACAAAAGCTCTGTTGCATTGTTCCAGAAGAATGCTCAAACACAGCAGCAGTTATAGTAATTTCTCCGTAGCCAGCAGTGAGTAACCTGAGTGTATATTACCACTCAGAGGTGTAACTTTGAGTTAGTACCACTGTATCAGACGTTGCCTGAGAAATAAAGGAAGATGTGGCTTTGGAACTGCCGTCTCAACAGTGGCAGCAATTTGATATAAGACTGAAGATGCCCCTACAGAGACTCTGATACAGTACTTGAAAAAGAATACCTGATAAGATATTATCAATCACTCAAAAAATTTCTAGACTGTGTGGCAAACTATGTACCAAAGCTTTATAAGGAAAAAATGATTGAGAACATAACATGCCCTAAGGATACATCATTTAAGTTTAAAGAATTATCTTTTCACTGGCCAACAGAGAAAAACATTTCAGTCCCTTGGCTTCAATGAAAAATGCTACAGGAAGTCTCTTTTTAAGCTATAAAGTAAAATGTCAAACATGTATCTCAAAAAATCCCTTCAAAAAGGATCCAGGCTGGTCTAGTAGCTATTAGTTTGTTGTAAAGACAGATATATAAATAAAGTGTACAGCAAAACACTACTTACATCTCCTGATAACTGTTTAAATCAATTCTTATACTGTGAGGAAATACTGATATCTTTATTTCTGCTGTAATCATATGCAGTATTAAAAATTTGCTTAAATTACTCTACAATTTAAAATATTTCCACAACTTTGCCTTATTTGCAGATCAGAAGAGCAAGCTGACACAGGGAGGTCATGGGTAATGCAAGACGCTTTGCTGTGTTTCAGGTCTATATATTTTTTTTACAGTTCTAAGGAAAACAAGCAGCTCCTAGTGCACAAGAAAAAGTCAGTACCACGGAAGAAATTTCCACATCAGAATAATTATGTCTGATACAATTGTATATTTTTTCTTTCTAGAATATAAGAAAGCAAGCATTCACAGACCAAAAATACAAGCAATTGTTGAAAAGTTCCCAGGAACCTATCTTAATAGTTGAGACACTGAGATGTGGTCTGATCAGCCATATTGCCCTTAGAGACCTGTAAATGATAATCCAGTTCAGACCACTGTTAACTTCTGAAACTCTTTAATCAACTTTCCTGAGAAACACCATACTAGGAGGATGTTGCTGAGAAGTCAATAGCACAGAGTGACCTTAAAATAGGAGTGCATCAGCTGCTGAACAGATTAATCAACTGGTAACCAGCCCAGCACCTGTTAGGGGGTTTTTATGATCCACTGACCACATACATGTTTCTATTAACCCCGCCTTTTTTTCCTGCTGCCTCACAGGGATGATATCACACAATACTCAGCACTTTTTTTCTCCAGCAGGGAGGGCATTTGATGGTTGATACACTCTGATATAAAGCAAAGGAAGACTTACTGATACTGCCAGATGAAATGCTTGGCTAATCTTCAGGATATCTTTCAGATGATGGGTATTTCCAGATCAGAAGAAATAGAAATGTCAATACTATGAACACTAGAAGTGACAGCCACATGGAATACAAATGAAATTCAGCTTTTGAAAGGAAATACTCTATAGCCTAAAAATCATTGCTATAGTGCAGCAGTAATCTAATTATGTGGTCTGACTAATCACTGTTAATGCTTAAAGTTTCTTATAGAAGATCAGGCACTCTTACCATAATTTTTTAAATTTAACTTATTACTTAAAGTAGTGTCTAGTTTTTCAATCCAGCAGACAGTAACCATGGCTTTACAGTTCAGTGTTTAAAAATTATTGCTCAGTGCAAAGGAGTTTTGCAAAGTCCCAGGCAACCTAAAGAGAGGTGTCAGATGCATTTCAGGTTGAAAGCGGCAAGACAGTAAAATTTATGTGTTGCATAAGGTTTGCTCTATGACACAGCAATTGCAAAAGGATTAAAAGTGTATCTCTACCATGTGATAGAGCCCTGTCAATGCTGGTGCTAACCTGATCTAAATTAACCACATGACATAGAACCAGGCAGAGCTAAGGTCCTGAAACAATCTGGTAGTGGTAAATTACACTCCAGAAATAGTGCATCCATGAGAAAGTAGCGACATCTCTGTGCTATGCTGCACTGTGCTGTAGGGATACACTTCTAAATCTGACAAGCTGTCAGAATCCAGTTGTCTTACTTCTTAATATTCTGTGTGGATGAAATGCAACTGCTACAAAAGCCAAAGACACTTTCATCTTTAGAATGATCTGTTTGAGGCCTCTTCCCCCAAGACTATTTAACATTAATTTACAAAACAAAATGCTCTTTACTAACAAAAGCATCTCTGAATCCCACACCACAAATTCAGAAATAAGTTTTGCAGCTAATCCTAGAATTGAACAGATTAAAGCTCAGTTAGATAAACCTGAAGATGACAGTGATAAGTGAATTGCTGATGTGAAGAGAGTGAATTTAGAAAGACATTCTGTTAAAAGAGAGTACATTTAAGTACTTACATTTATCATAATTACTATCTAATACTAAAGGGGAAAGGATGTTCTCTGAAGTTGACAGAAGCTAAACCATTTAAACTTTTTGGGGCAAAAGCATTTGAAATACAAACGTATCAGAAATGCTAGAAGTTAATGTTAACAGGGGCACAAATTTAATACAATAATTATTTAAGGAAATGTTGCCTTCAAAGTGAAAGCAAAATTGTTAAGTGAACTTATTCTTAAATTATAGTAATCTATTATTTACTACAGAAGAGATGAAGTCACATGCTATCATTGTATGCAGCTGGTATTGATAAAATAAAACACATTTTCTGTATGACTTAGCAAGCCAACCATCACACTCCACATGAGTAAAATTTCTGCTTCATCTTCAGATGTAATATAAACCTGGATAGTGCAATCACAGGGAGGGTCATACTAAGCTGGGGAAAAGCCTGTACCTAAAACAGTGCCTGGCAGCTTCTTGCTTACGAACAGACTACAAAAAAACCCAACAATAAAAGCTATGAAATACATACCATTATTAATTGCTTCTTGCAGCTAGGTTACTTGAAAGGAGGAGAAAGTCCAAAGTGACCTCCTAGTTGCAAACAACATCATGGGTGCAAATAATAACCTCTGTTATATCTATGGATGCTTCCCACAGCTTGTAAACATGGTTGCTTTCCCCTTAGGGAGAGAACTAAAGAGCAATTTTGTGATACCGAGAAAATACAGGAATATAAAGAAATCAGATTCTTTCATGTTCTACAGTGGACCTTAGTACTGCAAGTAATACAAAGGTAACAAACAGAGGTGAAGAATGTACTGTCTTTAAACATCTGTTTAAATACTTTCCTAACAACTTTCTTACCCGTGTGTAAACTTGTATTTATTTTGTCCATTCACAGAAATGAAAAATCACTGTTACCTGTGTTATTTGGCCAAGTAGCTTAGAGAACTGACTAACGACAATAGAAGTACCCCCTGATCTGAAACTATTTTGGTTGAGTTTGGCCTGTGCCGTTTCACGTATTAAACTGGATCGCGAACTACCAGTATTAGAGAATTATCCATTCTTGTAACACATCACATGCACCACTAAACTGTTACTGAAGTCACTTGACTTGATTCTAAAATGATCAGCTTCCAGATTTAAAGCTTCAAAAGGACCAGACTTGTCTCTAGTTGCCACAGATTTCAGCATTTATTTGTAGAGCTCATTGTTGCTTAGGCTTTGAGCCTTCCTTTTGGAGCTTCACTGCTGATCTGCAACCACATTGCATTGCTGGAGGTTAGAGAACATTAAAATGGATCATTAGCTGTTGTTACTGCCTGGCATAACAGCGTTCCTACAGACTGACAACTTCTGGAAACACAGGTGTACTTAGAAGAAAACACATATGACAATCACAAAACTTGTGACATTAGACACCTGCAGCACTCATGCAGAAGGAGACTTTCACTGACTCACACGGTGCTTATGGTAAATATTACACTGATGAGTATTTAGGAGAAACCTCACATCTAAAAATCCCTGCACTCATTAATTCTTTTGAGATACAAAGCTATTTTATGTTGTATGACTTAAAGTACTTTTAGGAAAGAGATTATGTTCAGCTTGGTTTTACATTAGTATGGGCATAGATGCTAAAGCAAATAGCAAGAAGGCACTGAGACTTCCTGGGTAACACAAAGGTTTACTGCTTCAGAGATTAAGATTCTGTTCTTTTCTCTTTCACTGACTTCTTTTGAGATGCTGAAACTCAATTATTAACCTTTCAAACTTTCCACACATTTTCATTTCTTGAACAATTACTTGATCATTATACATAAAGAAAATACATAACTATTAAATGCTTTTTTCTTCAGGACTCCTCCACCTTTAAGTTCAAATTCTGATTCTGTTAATTTAAATGTAGTCTTCTTTTGGTATTAACATCAATGGGACTTCAGCTTGGGGATTTTTTCATGTTTCTCACTATTGGTTGACTTCAGCCTTCAGAAGACATCAAAGTCCTTTTGAAACCGACAGTTAACCAAAGCATGACATTTACCTGAAGTCGTAGAAACCTATGTTTTGGAGATGTAACCAAACCAGTCCTTGCCCCAGTATTGGTATGACGTATCATTATAGAGACATTACTTTTCTCTCCACCCGTTCCTACTCCATACTAATTACAGTTTAAATCCTATTATAAGAGTGAATCAACTAAATCCTATTGTAAAGATGAGTTTAATCTCTCCCTAAGACATCAATTTATCTATTCAATACTCAGAACTTCGGAAAATTTTCAGAAGGGCTTATGAAGAAGGTGATTTTCAAGGACAAGCACAGCAGGAGTTTTAAGAATTTAAAAACACCTGACAACGGTTCAAAACCCAAATCTCTATCAGTTAGGGAATGAGAAGGAAAACAGAAATGGATCTGGTATATTTCATTCCTGATTCCCTTTACCTTCCTTCTGTATTAATACAACACTTGAATCAATTCATACTATTTTCCAAGTATGGTATTATTTAACATGAGGCCTATGGTTCCTGGAAAAATTTGGACCAAGCAAAAGCAACAAGATTTTGCAATAATACAAGGTTCAGCATTGCAGGAAATCCTGCAATTTAAAGGTAAATGAGCCCAAACTATAATTACAGGATCAGTAATTTCAGATTTAAAATTACTCTAAAAATCAGATTTAGTTGAAAGAAAAAAAAAGACTCTGACTCAGAAAAATATGCATAATATGTTTACTAACTGATCTATTCTGTGAAAAATAAGCAAACTATATCCAAAACCACAATTTTAAGATTTTATGTCTCTTTTTTCAAAGTATTAAGTATGCTTTGTACAATGGGAGACAGATGTTTCCATGTTTTTGTACAATTTAGTTTACTAATTTTGATCTCAGTTTATTATTCCATTGTTTGATGTTGTAACTGTGCTATATTTAACTACTGATCATTAAAAGAAAAGAAACCTGATGTAATGTATTATAATGACTAGGTTGTTAACAAGTACATTTAACAAATAGGTTTGAAGATGATAAAGTGTTTATGACTTTGTGACTACACTGAGACAGATAAAAGGAATTAGAAATACATTCTGCTTCATATAGTATAAATAATGGATTAAAAAATGGAAAGCAAAATGGGTTAAAACAAGGCAGCAAAAGTAAAACCAAAAAAATCTGTGCAGTAAAACAGAAGAAGGTTCTATTTCATTGTATCTCTCAAGATGTATTTATGAGATATTTTATTCTATTGTAGCTAGGAATCTTCCAAACAATCAAAGTAAAACATTTTCTAGTAATGCAGCCTACAACTAAATACCCAAGACTTCAGTTGATGAAACACAGATGAATCATAGCTCATGATTAATTTTGCTGGCCATGGGAAAAACTTTTCAGGAGGAGGGGAGATCTGACACTCTCCAAGTTTCTTTTTCCATGCTCGGTTATTCCTCATCCAAAGATTTCCCACTCTCATCTTCCAACTCTCTTCCTGACGTGCTTTTCTGCAAGAGGACTCAGGAACACATTTGAGATCCTTGCTCAAATTCCCCAATTGACCCAGCCTCAGATTCTCCATAACAAATAAGCCAACATCTTGGAATCACTTCTGAAAAAGCTTTTCAGAAGTTCATTACGTAAGTTATCATCTATCTAACATTACTCTAACCCCGTGGTACAAATGTCAGCATGCTGATGAATAGGTCACGTCCAACCCTTTCCTTCATCATATGGCTGTGCAAGAAAGGCTTTACACAATCATGCACTGTAAAGGTTTCTGCTATAGCTAAAGCAACCAGAAGGCTAACTTGGGTACTCTATTTATAGTGTTTCTAATTATGTGTGTATTAAGTAGCAGTGGCATGTAAGATGTGCTTTAGAATAACTTCCTTTTCCACTGACAGTGTTTTTTTCCAAGCTGGCTCCAATTATCTCAAGGAGCTGGGCTCGACATACTAACATACCATTCACACATACGTTTAGGACAGACTTGGGACAATAATGTCACTCTGCCTAGAGACTGGCAACTTTAGAAGAGATATTCAGATACCAGTTCAGGTAACCTAGAGAAGTCACGATCATATGCAATATAAATTCAATGTGATTGTTTTTCTTCTCCTCTTTTTTCATAGTTGTTCCACTGTAGCATGGCTACAGTGCTTCGTTCTCTATTGCTACTCCTGCTAGTAGTCCTTCAGTCTTTCAAAATACAATTTTGACATTCACTTGTGTGGTTCCATTCAGACTCACTGTCCCAAAATTTTGTGGATCACTACAGTTCTTGGTTTTTCAAGCATCATCTTACAGAATAATGTGAAAAGTCTTTGACATAACCATTACAAACCAGACTGAGTTTTGGTAAGAGATTGAGGGAGCAAAAGAGGTTTCAAATGATGGCAGCAGGAGATTAATAACAAAAATCTCCTTGGTAGAGGTAGTAGTTACAAGGCCTGATAAACTAATTTTTATTTAATTTTTTATCAGAAATCACGTAGCCAGAACAAACCAGTAATTGCACAAATTGTGTTCTTTCATGTTACGTAATTGTTACATCCATTGATTGAAATGGGATTGTAAAATCCCACTTGCTTAATTATGCAAGATTTAATCCTCTGAATCCACTACTCTTCCATGTATGTTTCGAAAATCTTTCAGTACCAATAGCAGCACTGTTGCTGCCATGTTATATCTTCCAGAAAGAAATAACAAAAAACTAATTATGTTTTGAAAAATTTGGGGGGGGGGATGGTGTGTGAAGGAAACGAAGTAGAGAAGAAAAATGAAGAAATCAGATCTCCCACATCCCTGTCCCATGCCAGACCCTCCTCTCTACTTTTTTTTTTCCTCATCTCATTGCAGATGGATTTGTTGATTTAGAAGTATCTTCAGCAGTATTGCAGAACAAGCTAAGGCTAACAGATTACACTGAAGAATTTTGTTTGAACACTAGACCTCACTCTGGCACACCTTCCTTTTACTGTATTACTCTCTCCTCACTCACCAAAAAAAAGAATGAGAATGTATACTAACCATCTTAATTGGCTTACAGGGCTCATGATGACTTTAACAACTGATGCATGTTTGATAACTACATGGCAGGCATTTATTAATATTTTGGTCAACATTTCTCCACATTTCACTCCAGGAAATCCTTCTATTCAATCCCAATCTCCAGAGGTGGATGAGCTGGGTGTGGGTACAGCTTGCTGATCTTACTAAGGTTTTCCTTATGCTGCAAACTGATGATCTGGGAGAAAACTCTGCTAAGAATACTAAAAATATAACTCATGCTGTGCTTGTAGCTTCACCAGTGATTTGATGTTCTTGCTTCTCTCTCTGCGTTGGTCTTTTTCTCTCTTATCCTCTCTCTACATATACACATAAATGTGCAAACACCACTACCCACACTCGGGGCATTTCCTCATCTCATCTTTCCTTACTTCTGCCTTCAGCACTCCTGCATTTTACTCCAGGAATCATATTTGACTTCACTCTGCCCACGGACTAAGATTAGTACCTAACTGGCACTATCTGCCATGAAGGCTGGTTCTCTCTCTGGATGTGTACACAGAGGGGCAAAGAGCTGACAGGATGTAAAAAGCAAACCGTTGCACACTGCATCAGTTTTAAGGATAGCTAATGCAGTTTAGACCGATGTTGCAATCTTTCTTACCATTGTCAGCCCTACATTGAGATAGAAGAACCCTGGGAGATCATTTCAGGGGATCATTATGAGATTTCTTCTCATAAAACTCATGGTAAGAAATACTAGAAATGAAGGATCGATCGATCTATCCATCCATCCATCCATCCATCCATCCATATCCCAGTGTATATAATGATCAAGACTAGAATTTTTCATCAGGGGTGTGAGAACTTTAAGACAAAATAAATTCTTGTAAAACTTTTCACCTTGAATTTTACACAGAGACTGCTTTACAAATTTGAAACCAAAAGAAGAAGTTTTACTGTTTGGTTCACTGTTTTATTTTAATCCATCTGCACTTAACAGTTCTAGCCAGCAACATAAAATATAGGACCAGAAAGAATAAAACAAAATAGGAAGTTTTCATTTTCCCACACGCTATGGCATATTTTTTCATCACACAGGATTCCCATTTCTGTACTTCAGGAAATCACTGATTTACAAACATTTGTCATGGGACTGGTGGGCACATGGAGCAGAAGGAGTTATATTTCCATTTAAAAAGCAGACACCTTCTTTGGACTCTGTACTGAGTAAGCAGTGTTCTTCTGACACAGCAAAACAAACATCCTAACCTGCCATACTCTGCACTGGCTAAAAGTCTCTTCCAAGGTTCATGTCTGTATAACTCTTAGAGCCGTTTAAAAAAATACTGGCATTTACTTTGATACAAATTTTTGTAACTCAGAAATATTAAATGTCCTTTGTGTTGCTGGATAGCTGCCAGATACAAGATCTTGAATCCAGTTGAAAATTTCATGTAGCCATGTCTTGAGAGGAATTATGGCAATAAGAATCACACTTAACTGGGGACAAGCAGAGAGAACTTTCTGCGGAGGCAGATATTTGCAAGTTTCATTTTCACTGGCAAACTTCAAATAAAGGAATGGCAATCTAAGAGTTTAGTAAAAAGAATTTATGCATAATGCAGTTATCAACAAAGGTTGTCCTTGCATATGGCCTACCTGTTGCATTTCTTTTCTATGTCCTAATTGAGACACTTCACTGAAATAAGTTATATTATGCAGTTTGAAGAAGACACCAAATGCAGGGTTACTGAGGTTAGAGCTAGAAGTCTACACAGGTTTATCAGCAAATTATTATATGTTTTAGAGCACCTAAGAAAACATACAAAGTCTAAATGTTAGTTTGATTAGATACCTGGTTATAATTTCATGTGGCTCAAACCTCTTGTGAATTCCCTAAGTGCCTCACATTGCTGTAGTATTGCAACAAATGAAACTGTCTTAAAATCACTAAAAGTGAAGGCACTGTTCAGCAGTGCACTCATGATATCACAGAATCACAGAATCACAGAA
>NW_010191508.1:0-14617 GCF_000695765.1 Mesitornis unicolor
ATGACAATAAGCAAAACACATCTTTCATTTCTGTGGGTCTGTATCTAAAAACAAAGGGAAAGTTGTTCATGAGCCTCAGAAATTAATGCATGTGAATACTTTCTGGCCTTGGAGCCAACTGAGTCTGCTCTTCAGGATGTCATCTAATAAAAGTTTGAATTCTGTGATCAAAGGCAGCACAGAATGCTGCATCAGCAAGAAGACTATTCCAAGGGGTCTGATGAAATCTGTGACAGAGAAGCAGAGAAACAGATACGATTCATCAGGGGTCTTGATTTTCAAGCTAGAATAACCTGCAAAAAACTAGCTCAGATGCCTTTTTTCTGACAGTAATAATTAGCAGAGGTGTTTGAAATAGGAGGGGCTCATTACCTGTGCCTGTAAACCATCTTCCTGCAGTACCACAAGGAAGTGAGGGTACTTGACTGACAGCTGCAGTGATGTTAGAGTGCTTTGTGTTTGCAAGAGGAAATGGAATTAGCAGCCCTTGAGATTACAGGCAGAAAGTGTGTACCAAGTGGGCGATATGTTCTGCACTGACTTCATGTGTCTGGGGATCAGCTTTGTGGAGTGTGTAAGAGTAATTATCTGGTTACAGCTGAGATGTATAGATGACAACTGGGATGATTCTTTGATCTTGGGTTTGCCACTCACAGCTAGAAATCTCATGACAATAAATTCTGATGAAGTTTCTAATACTCTGCCATAGCCACCATGCAGAGCCAAGCCGTCCTACAAGATGAGCACAAGAAAGCTATTAGACAGGTAAAAGACCTGGGAGGTGTTTAGAAGCTCAGCTCAGACTGGATTTGAAGCTGGAACTTTTCAGGACTTTTTTCATTGGCGTAGCTTTTACCATCGCAGGTTCCTGTCCTCTGCTTTCCCATTTGTCGTACGGCGCATGGAAAAAGGAGTGGGTGTCTGATTATCCCGTGTAAATTTGACTGTCTGCGTTGGTTTGCATTCCTTTTTGTGTGAAGCTGTTGTCAACAAAAACAATCTTTTCTGGCCTTGATTGCTTCTCTTCTGTCTGTTGATTTCTCCACCCACATTAATATCACCACCCGGCTTGCAGTGTCAGGAAGGGTTGGAGACAAAAGATGTTTATTGTCTCTGTTAGCTGCAGTGGGAGTGGGGCAACCAGCCAGAACTCGGTGCTTTGTTTTCCAGCAAACTTCGTGCTTTTGTGCCGTTCTTCAGAAAGCTGCACGTTGTGGTATTGAATGGTAGCCAGCGTGGCATTTGGAGCTTTGTTTGTGCTCGTAGAGCTGTAAAAAAAACAAAAAAAAACAAAAAAAAACAAACAACAAAAAAACCAAAAACTCAAAACCAAACAAAAACCAACAGCAACAACAGAATCTCTCTTTTTGGCTAATTTAAGAGGTGAATTACTTTGACAGAGCAAGATTTTGATTCTGTTGACTGAAAACATACCTGGCATTGCAGGTGATTTAAATGTGTGGACAGACTGCTGGCAACTCCAAATCTGTTAATTCAGATCCTAAGCTGATGTTTCCTTTTAACGATGCTCCTACATCCTTTAGGGAAGAAAAAAAAAAAAAAAAAAAACAAAAAAAAGAAGAAAAATCAATCATACCACATCTGCTTTCTTTGCAGACCAGGCATTAAGCTGCGTACTAGCTTTAGGAAGAGGGAAGGCTTTTAAGTCTTAGCTACATGTAGAAAACCATATCCTGCTGAGCACTGGAGCCCTGGGTGTGCCAGTATGTGTGACCGTAGAAAGTGAGAGTCTCCTGCAGACAGATATCGGCCTCGCTTTGCTGCTTAGATGGCTTTCTTGAGGATGTGGATGTGGGAGAAGGGAGCAGGGTGACGTGAGTCTGCAAGAACTGCGGCTTCATCAGTCCCACAGCGCTCCCTCCAGCAGGTAGGACTCCTTGAATGGAGGCATAGCCATCAAGCAGGTCAGCAGTTTCTTCCTTCAAAACACATTGACCAGGAACATAAATTGCTGGGATATATCCCACTGATGAGACCCTGTGAACATCCGCGGGCAGACCATGCGCAGTTCAGGTGCGATGTACTGTGAGGTAGTGATTGCTCATGTGAGAGCTGCTCACGAGAAACTGGACAAGGCTGAGGGTTGGCCAAGCAGTTGTTTTTACACTATTATTCTGCTAGGGCAAAGCAGACATGTTCTTGGTACTTTGGTCAAACATAGTTGCAAATCATCTTCCTCTTAAACTGGCATGCCTGTGCGAATGCGTTCTGATGTCTGCTCTGCTATACTGTTAAGAGAAATCTATTATTTAAAAGCTTTACATGTAAACCAGGACTGTTGTCACCGTGTTATTGATGACACAATTAATATGAATGCTAGAAGAGAGAAGTGATAAGGAATTATATTCCTTATCTGTACACGTGAAAATACCTTTATGGAGTGTTTGTATATGTTTATAAGGATACACTTATTTTTATGTGTACACACACACTCCGTCTCTGATGAGGCTGTGTTATTTTTCCTGTATAATTACCTGGATTCTCAGTATAGCGAAGTACTCACGTGAACAAAAACCCTGCTGTCAAAAAGGATTCTTATTGATGGCACAATTAATACGAATGCTAGAAGAGAGGAGTGGAATGATATTCCTTATCTGTACACGTGAAAATACCTTTATGGAGTGTTTGTATATGTTTATAAGGATACACTTATTTTTATGTGTACACACACACTCCGTCTCTGATGAGGCTGTGTTATTTTTCCTGTATAATTACCTGGATTCTCAGTATAGCGAAGTACTCACGTGAACAAAAACCCTGCTGTCAAAAAGGATTCTGTCAAAATTTCTTGTATGGAGGTACGTGCAGAAATCCTGCGTATTGCAGTAACAGTATTCCTGCCACATCCAAAGTGTCTGCACTGATCAGTGGATTACATGGGCACTGCACCTCTCTGTGCAGTTTGAGTGACCTGCAGGGAGCAGATTCAGTTTTCTCTGCACTAACTCTATGGATGAGTCTCAAAAGTTTTCAGGGATTGATCTGGTTGGTCTGACTTGCTCCAGAAATTCTCAGAAAACATTGAAATGCCTCAAAGTTCACTTAAATGTAATTCCTTGAAGAAAAAAAGGAGGTGTCAGGGTAGCTTGGAAGTTACTGCCTAGAAAGAATAATGTGATCAATATTAAGGACAAATCTAAAAGCACTGAGGGCCTGAGGAGAGATGTATAGAAATGATGGCAGTAGGAGTAAGGTGAAACAGAGCACGATAAAAAATAGACCACAGTAAAAGAATACAGCTGTAAATTTAACCAAAGCATAAAAACTTAAGAGTTAGCACAGACAGTTTGGGAGCATACTGGTTGGAGCAGTATGTGTTGACTTTAATTATTGTGTTGTTCTAATTACATAATGACACAGTAATTTAATTCTACCGTGATTTTTTGGCTTTCTCCTCAGGGGGCAGGACGCTCCGTCTGACACACACGAGGGCAGCAGATGAGGGTCGGTTCACTTGCGTGGTGACCAATGCTGCGGGAGAAGTGAGGAAGGATTTTTACCTTTCTGTTCTAGGTAAGTGCGTGGTGGTTTTTGTTACAGGAGAAGATAAGGGGGTCTACCATAAACTTTGCTGGTATTTTAAAAATTATTCTGCCAAAACTTATGTCCTTAGGTCAGAAAAAAGGTGCGTTTGATAACATGGTCATAAAATCAGGTTTGAAAGAGAAGTTACTTCTACGTGTGAAGTTGCTGTTTGTCTGGTTTTCAGATTTGAGGTTCTTCAGGCGTGATGTGGAATAACTGGCAGCTGTTTCTGTTCGTGGTTGGTTTGGGATTTTTTCCTGAGAAGAAACTGAATCAGTGTAACTGACTTCAGTTACGTTTGTTGGATAGAAGTCTGGGGGTGCTGACAGGTGGACTCCCATCCTCTCGTCACTCTCCCATGGGTGTGATGAGCAAGGTAGATTGGTTTATAGGTCATCTGCAAAGGTGGAGGGTTTGTGTTTTCCTGGTCAGGTTAGTTTTCAGCGAGATTGGCTCCCTGCTGGTTCAGTATTGGTGAAAGGAAGCTGACAAGAGTGAGTGGTCAGGGGAACGGTACTCGCTCTTTTGGCTCTGGCCTGAATTTGAACAGGCTTAAGTCAAAAGAGAACTACAGCCCCAGGAAACCATATGAAATTCCTCTGAATTTGTTGCATCTGATACTCAAATGCAGAAAGGTGCAACCCCATAGGATAATACTCATGGATTAAAAGGAGCATTATTGAGCAGCAGTGGATATTGTATGTATAGCTGAGTGCCATGGGGGTAATAATCTGTCGCAACAAAGATGTGAAGACAAAGCCAAGAGCAACAGAGAGATGGAATTGTTTTGGCAAAATAGAGATCTCTGATTCAGTAGAAACCTTTAGTCAGTAGTGCCTTTGGTATTGCAAAGCATGTAAACCAAATGTGGTAGGGGGTGATCCTGCTAACATACTTGGCAAGACTGCTATAGCCAGCTCTTTAGATGGCTATTTAGAACCTTTCGTATGTTATCTTGTCACATTAAAAATTGTCTTTTTCCCAGAAAATACCACTTTTTGATTTAGTAACTGTTACTTTTATCAACAATTACCAGGCCTGATGCAGGCTGTCCTATAGGATTACTGTATATGATTTTCCCCTAAGTTTCTTTTTTTGAAGATGCTGAGCACTACCAGCTTCCCTTGCCTTCGGTTGACTTACGCATATTCAGACTGTGAACGATAACGCCCATTCATGTCAGTTCATGTTTATTTGATGAGCTCATAGAACTGTAAGTCTGGTAGAAGGGAAGGGATGGATGAACACTGAAAAGCATTCATTGTTCTACTGTTTTCTTTGGAGGGTTTTAGTAGCAGGGTGTTCATGAGGGTTCTGGAAATCTCTCTTGCACAGGCTTTGTTTGCCTCGAAGAAAAATGCAGAGTGAAGCTGATTTCAAGTGGACTAAGTGGAAAATTCCCTTGTTCAGTCTTTGCTTCCCCCCTCCCTCTAATTTCTTTGTCTTTCTAGAGGAAAGTTACTGGAATGTGGCCTGGTAGTGACACAGAATGATCACTGGCTCACTGTAAATAGGAACTGTGCAGAGACATCCCGATGTTTCTTTAAACTGGTGTAGGAAGTGCGACAGGCGAGCCCGTTTGCATGGACAGCTTGGTGCAATAAGCATAATATTTATGTATTTGCAGAATGTTTGGTGTGGCTTTGTCATATTTCTGAAATTAATGTGTGTTGACATCTTACTGTATTATCTTGGGGCCAAAGCGATGAGTTGTTCTGTTTATGAACAGTGACTTTTGGCCTGACTTGGAAGTTCTGAATTTTAGGATTTTAGGTTATATTTTCCCCCATCTAATTCCTTCACTAGTTGATGCATCTTAGTCTCATTGCATTTGGACACTAGAACCCATGTGAAGGTCAACTTAGTGGTAGATCACAAGCTGCTGAATATATTTTACTGCTTCTCTATCTAGGCCTTTTGTCTAGGCTGGAAGTGTGAATTTTGTAGGATGATTAAAATATAGCATCTGGCTCCCTAGTCCCACACTTTTGTTACAAAATGCCAAATCTCTTGGAGATTTGGTGTTACTTTCTTATACCGATAGGCCTCCTTTTCAGCCTTTTATACTTCATGCCTACTTTTGATTTGTAGTGCCATTTTCTTTTGGCCTGCATCTACAAATGCCTCTACTTTGAAAGAAATAATCCATCAGAGCGGTCTGTGCGGTCCTGTTGACCAAGATTATTTGACAACATGTCATCAAGTGGTCATCCATACAGTAGAGTTTCCTTTGAGTTATTTATTGAGTTATTTATTTTAAGGATGTATTTTTGTCGCCAGTTTCCCCAGAGAAACACAGTTTGTGCCACAGCAAGGTGCCTTCAGACCTGTGTACTTTGTTCATCTGCCTGTATGGAACTGCTGTATTTGCATAAAACACGTGTGTGCCTTCACACAGCATCAGCTTGTTGGTAAGCTGTTGTACTGCTTGGAGCGGGCTGGTAAAGAAGAAGAAAACCACACATGGCATGTGAATAGACAGGTTAACTTTTTACTTTTAAATAAACCAGCTCTTTTCCTCGAGTTGTAGATCAATGCTTTCAATTACTCTTAGAAAACAAACAACTCTCAAACTGAAGCACATGGTTTTGAACAAATAAATCACTTGCTGCTTAATATAGGTGATAGAACTTGCTTAAAAACTTATAAAACCTGCTGGAGAATAAAATCAGACCTGGCCCCACTAACAAGCAGTCATAACCATAGCTCTTCTGATCACACTCAGAAACGTGGCCCTACAGACCATGCTCCTCAGCACCCTAGATTAGATATTGAGACAAATTTATTCACTGAAAGGACTATCAGGCACTGGAAGGGGCTGCCCAGGGAAGTGCTGGAGTCACCATCCCTGGAGGGATTTGAAAGATGGGTAGATGTGGTGCTTAGGGACGTGGTCTAGTGGTGAACAGGTTATGGTTGGACTTGATGATCTTAAAGGTCTTTTCCAACCAAATGATTCTATGATTTGTCTGGTTCTGAAGACGAAGTGAGGTGAGTACTTTATGAGTCTGTGATCGTCTCTTGCCTTTTTTGTGGACTTGTATGGTTAAAGGGTTATCTGTTGTCCAGGCCAGGTTAGCTCTATGCTATCTCACGTCTGGAGCAGTTTCTGGTAGATCTGAACCATTCAGATTGATGTGATTAAGGGAAGCATGTCTTTGTTGTGTTTAAATTGGTTGCAGGTAATATTTGCTGATGTTGTCGTGTTGTCTGTTTGCAGTGCCTCCAGGGATTGTGGGTGAAAATAAATTGGAAGATGTGAAGGTGAAAGAGAAGCACAGAGTTACCCTAACATGTGAAGTGATAGGTAAACATACACAATATAACTTACCTTTGCTGATCGAACTCATGGCGTTGATTGTACTTAATTCTGAGCAGCAGGTTTTTAATGGAATTTTCAGTTCAGTGGAATTTCTAAGGTTCAAATTTAACCATGGTGCTTATAGCAAGACTAAGCACTCTTCCTTGTAAAGGTTGTATAAAACGCAACTGAGAGGATAGTCACTGTGATATTCTCTAAAGTTCTCTGGAGTTTAAGAGGAGGTGTATATTACTTCAGGAGGTTAGAAGACTTTACAGTATGTATTCCAAAACATCTCCCTGAAGGAGATATTTTAAAAGGGCATTTGAAACTATTCTTCTGTTTTTCAGATATCTTGGTATGTCTTAGAGGCTGTGCAACAACTAATATTTGCCATTTTCTTTACTCTGTTAAGGGAACCCTGTACCACACATCACCTGGATGAAGGATGGGCAGTCTCTACCTGAGGATGAAAATCACAAGTTTCTGTCCAGTGGGCGTTTCCTGGAGATCACAAACGCTCAGGTCACTGACACAGGGAGATACACATGCATTGCATCCAATACAGCTGGAGATAAGAGCAAAAGTTACAGTCTTAATGTACTTGGTAAGACAGCTGGGCTGGCTGTTGCAAAGGAAAATAATAATCTCAGGAAAAAACAGATAATCACATTGGAATTTTGTAGTACTTTGCTTACAGAAATGCCTAAGTTGCCTGTCTAGGATCAAAATTTTTTATAGCTTAGTAATTGATAGATGATAGCAGTTCAATAGCAATAGCAGTTCTGTACTTTAGACATCACAGAGCTAGAATAGCAGGGCATGGTCTGCATGGAATGACCAGGACAGTACATTGGCTTACTGTGATTCAGGGAAGGAACAGCTGAGAAGCACTTCAGCTAAAAGCTGAGACCCATCTGCAGTTCTCTTTCTATTTTTTTTCCCCTGACAGTTACTGCATAACCAAATGCAAACAGTGGCAAGTTTGTTTTCCACATTCTCATTTCCTAGGCCGATGCCTTCTACCAGTCTGCCGCTCACAGGGTCATGGAGCAGTGGGTCTGCCAGCTGCCGCCCTGGAACGGGACGCTGGCTGCATGGGGACCCGCGTCCTGCAGAGGCAAAGGGGCTGACACGGGCTGACTGTTGACTTCAGGATGAAACACAAAACCAGATGAATGTTTGCTGGTTCTGGGTGGCAGTGTGCCCCGTAGGAATGCTCCCCAGCTATTTAAGGCTGCAACCAGATTCCTAGACTGAACAGGGAACAGAAAATTTGCTTTTCATAGATGGCCTTCCTCTGGTTAATGGTTTTGTTGTTCCTAGTGTCTCCAACCATTGTGGGTGTGGACAGCCATGGAAATGCAGAAGATGTCACTGTCATCCTCAACAGCCCGACATCGCTGGTTTGTGAGGCTTACTCGTATCCTCCAGCTACAATCACCTGGCTGAAGGATGGCAATCTTTTAGAATCAAACAGAAATATCCGCATTTTGCCAGGTAATTTTTTTTGCTGTTATTAAGAAATAATGTGACACTTTATTCTTTTATTGTTTGGTTTCCTGTTATGGATTTTTTGAAAAATCAAAGTCTAAATTTCTATTAAGTGCGAAGTTTGTACTTTTTTAGCACTTCCTATTCCCTTATTTTTACATGCTTCGCAATTAACTGATTATTTACTTGTATTGTATTCATATTCAGGTATTAATCCTCTTGTTCCATAAAGATAAGTGATGGTAAGCAAATCCATTGAAGTTAATAATGGATGTGAATAACTTGAAATTAAGTGTGGAAATTAGATGGAGAGAGGTAAACAACAACGTTAGTAAAAAGAATAACGTGACCTTTTTCTAGGTCATTAGTAGTTTGCCACTTTTAGTTTGTGGAGCAATGCTTACCTAGCACATCTGTGGAGGTGGAAAACAGGAAGAGACTTCACTGGTAACACTGAAGTCATGTAGGTGAGCGAGTACTTGAGCACTGTTAACTGCAGGCGTTCAGAGGAGAAGGAGTCAGTGTTGTTAGTGAGGAATTGAATTACGACATGGGGGGATAATTTCTAGGAATGCAGTCTGAAAAGAACCGCAGCCAGATTAAACAGTGACTCGTCTCAGAGAATGCAGACAATGTAAATCATAAGTAAACAGGATACTATGGGAAGAAAATTGATGTCAAAGTCGTACAGGCCACCTGAAGCCTTAAATCCTACTGATTCATTCATGTTTGCATTTCTTCTCACGTTGTGGCTGTTGCTTGTGTCCATTCTCCAGAGGGAGTGAAGGGCCTCTTGCACTGAAGCAGAAAGGCAGTTCCAAGGCTCACATCCACCCCTTCTTTTGCTTAGGCTTCCTGACTATGCCTCCTTTCCCTCTTTCTGTGAATGAAGTGTAGAACCCCAAATCACCTTTCCCTATCTAAATACCTTAAGAAGTTTCTTGTACAGAACTATGGTAACAAATTTCCCAAGAATCTGTAAGCAACAGGAGTTGTGATCCAGAGCAGTCCTGCAAATTATTCACTCATTTATTACACAGCGTACATGGTGGTAAGCAATAAGTTTTCCATGCTCATCTGAGGGCAGAATTTGGACCTAAGGGCTGAAAATATGCTGCAGAAACTATTGAAATTGTTGGGAAACAAGAGTATAGCGTAGATGCTCTTAAAAGATGGTGTCTTTTTGACAGGTGGTCGAACCCTGCAGATTCTAAATGCACAGGAGGACAACGCTGGAAGATACACCTGTATAGCCACAAATGAGGCCGGAGAGACTTTGAAACACTATGAAGTGAAAGTCTACAGTAGGGAAATACTTTCGATTTTTTTGCTGTTATTCTCCCATATTTCCCCTTTGCAGTGTTACCTATTTTGATGAGTACAAGGAATTTCTGATAGTAGTTTTGTGTAGCAAACATCTGCATTAGCTCATGGCATTGCTTGAGGAAACACACTAGAGAAGTTTGCTGTTGCGCCCTTCACAAATGCTGTGGCAGGGCTAAAAATCTTTGTGCCACCTAGGGGAATACATTTAAGAAACACCGAACTCCGCTTTTTTCTGAAATGCTTTTTTTGGTAATGATTTTCAAATCAGATGAGTGCAGCCCAATGGGAGAGAGAAGGAGAGAATTTTGTGAGCAAAGAAACTTTTAGAAAAGAAGGATGGGAGGGGAGCCATAACTTCTGATGGGAAACATTCTGGAGTAAGGTAAACCAAGAGGATACTGTTCTTATATCCTTCCATAAAACACCATATGCACAAAAGCTTTCCCATTCCAGGCTTCCTGTCAGCACATTGTCCTTTGAGCATCTGTGCCTAATACTCGATTTTAATGCTCAAACTCTTCATTATGGGTTCAGTCAAGCATGATTTTTCATCTTTTTTTTTATTATTTATTTCCTAGTGGGAATCGGTGTTTTGTTTGCTCCCTCACAGTAATCATGCTGTTATTCTAATTACACTAAGTCCCTAATAAGGCCCCATTGGATTTGGAATAATGAGAAGATGACAAAAGAGATCATTATTGAAGTGTGGCAACATAAAGCCCCCCCACCTCTGAATGCCATTGCAACTGTCAGTTGTTATGGTACTGGCAGCATTAGGGAGAATTTAAAATTTCCCATCAAAAAAAAGAATGGAAAATGCTTTGGAAGCATTTAAAATAATTTAAAAGATATTATGAGAGCAGGGTGGGGGTTAGGTTAAGAATATTGAAATGTTTTCATTCTGATTCAGAAGGAAATGAGATTTTGCAACACTGGGATTTCAGTGGAATGGAAATGTTGAATTTTGACCAGCTTCTCTGAGTGAAGACTGCAGTTCAAACATTTGTTTCTGAGAACATTAGCTTCCATTAAAGTGCTTTTTAATGACTGCAGTACACTGAACTTGGTAGAATTCAAGCCAAACACATAATAAAGTGCTATAGCTAGGTAAGGCTGTGGTCAGGTTTGCATATCTAAAACTGTTGAATACAGTTTCGTGTATGTATTTTATGTTACACATATCCTAAAAATAGTTTAAAATGCATAGCTGAATTTTTATTCATAAATATCTATTGAGAAGAGGCAGATTATGGGGGAACGCACTTGCTTTCCCTGAGGTTGTAATCCAGGTTTTCACTTTGTCTAGTTAGTTTTGAAATGCTGTGGAAGACAGTAAGTCATGAAAGTCCCTCTCGCTGCCTTTGGTTTTGTACAGTTCCACCCACCATTAACAAAGGGGATATCTCAGGGATGGGCCTCTCCCCTAAAGAAGTGAAGATCAAAGTAAACCGCAGCCTTATTCTGGAGTGTGAAGCTCACGCCGTTCCTGCTGCTGCCATCAGCTGGTACAAGGATGGACAGGCCAGTCACAAACTTCATTCTTTCTAATGGGTGGATTTTGTACAGAAACAATCATGTTCAGTAGTGTTCATGAACATTCCCGCAGCGGAACAGGCTCACGCTGCTGAAGTATTCCCACCGTCCTGCTGGCAGAGTCACCCCTCACGCACCTTGGGGCGTTTGCTGTTGGCCAGGCCTCCACAGCCTGACACCCTTGCTTGGTTGTGGGTGCTTGGCAGTGCCACTGAGACGTCACTGCTGGAGTTTTGTGGGCCTGCCCCTGGCGAGTGCTTTGGAAGGGGAGGGCCCTGCCGAGCAGTAGCATCCCATGGTGTGAGCACGTGTCTCTTGGCCATTGTGTAAAGTCCCCAAAGGCCCTGGTGTAGAATGGCCCCATGCTTGGTTCCCCGAAGTGCTGCCCTAGCAGAAGTTGCCGAGAGCTGCTCACTTGGCTCTGGCAGAACTCACAAAGCCACAAAAGCATCTGGATCCTCTGCAGGGGAGCAATGAGGCGTGGTTCCTGCCACACGCTGTCTTCACAGCGTTGGGCTGGAGGAGAAGCAGTTCGGAAGGGTAGTGCCACAGAGCCAGACTGATGTGCAGTCTGCTGGGGGCTGGCTATAGATTAAAAAGAAACGTTCTTTATTTCTTCTGTAAGGAGAATATAATCTCTTCCTTTAGCTGTTCATGGTAGGGCACTCCTCATGTGGCAGACTGCTGTGCCTCTGCAGCTGGACCAGCTCTTCTTGGATTTGCTGAGCGTGCAGGAGCAGCCTGGAGTCACAGCAGGACTGTGGGTTAGCCCTCCCTCTGTTTCCAGCATGTGCTGTGATTCTAGGATCTCCTGGGCATACTGATTGTACTGCCAGTGGAAAGTGATGCTGGGGGGAGCTGAGAGGTTCCCCAAAGAAAGACTGTAGCTGTAAGCAGCTTGCTGCCACTGCCAGAGCAGCAGCTTTTCCTTAGGTTGGCCCTGGGTAAATGGCTCTCGCACACATCCATGGGCTAAATTAGTTGTCCCCTGCAGGATAGGAGTTCAGTGCTCGCTCCCATATGGATTCCATTTTCGACACTGAGAGATACAAGTTGTGTTAGTGTAGTCTCTACTGTCAGGAGTGATGTAAATTCTGGAGACAATAACGTCTAGTCCGGTGTATCTCTCTGCTACTGCTGCATCCATTTTATATTCACACTGTGTCCTTGCTGGGCAGCAGAGCCTAGTGGTTGTGTGAGTTAGAGTTCAACCTACAGAAAACTGATAGTTTTACGTGTGTAGGTTTGCCATCAGCTCATCAATTTGGCCAGTGAGTCCAGGGCTTGAATCAGCCTGATGTAATCAGATGTCACGAGAGCCCATGCCTGATTGGAATGGCACTGCTCCTTTCAGCTGGGGGCTGGAGTGGTGTAAAACCACATCCTCTTAGGAGACCAGCTACCAAGACCAGAAAGGTGAAGATGCAGGGTTTCTGACAACCATGGAAAGAAAACTGTCTCCAGGAACTTGGGGCTTGGTCAGGTTTACTCAGGGAGGAAAAGCTTTTGGTGTGAGGGAAGGGAGGAGCAGATGAGAGGAGGGCTGGGCTGCACCACCTGTGGCCAAGGCTGCCATCCCAGGAACGCTGGGCTTAGCACTGTGTCCTTCGTGGTGACCCTCAGTAATTTGGTGTCCTAAGCAACTGTGTGCTTTGCATAGATTAAAAGTGGGCCTTGTTGAAAGTGTTAACTAAAATTGAAGGATGTTTTGTTGGTAGTGGTATCAAAGCAGAGGAAATACCAAAATATGCTCTTCCTCCCAGTATACTGCCTTAGGAAAGCTTTGAAACAACCTGGATTTGACCAGAAGAGAGATGACATTAAGTTATCTCCACAAATGTGGCTATTTCGGGTGCATTGATTTTCATGTCAAACTGCATTACAGCCACTGAAGGCAGATGATCACGTCGTCATCCAGGCTGGTGGCCGTACTCTGCAGATTAAGGAGGTTCAGGTATCAGACACCGGTCGTTACACTTGTCTGGCATCCAACATTGCTGGAGAGGATGAAGTTGAGTTTGATGTAAATATCCAAGGTAAACTGAGTTCAGATAATAAAATTCTTCTGGTAGCCTTCTTTTCTAATGTTGTGGGATGTTGGAGTTCTTTTTAGTTTTGTATTCTTTACAGCTGCTTGGTCTAATGGAGTGCTGTTGTATTTTGTGTGATTTTTATTTCATATATATTTTACTCATCTTTAAGAAGTACAGTATCTGATTATTTCATGTTTTGTGACATAGGCAGTGTTTCTGAAGTCAGTGGAATGACACAGTAACTCTGATCTTTCTCTAAACTCTCTGAAAAGGTTTTAATTTAGCTCGAACTGGGACATCGTATTTTATTTATTTTTATTGAGTAAGTACTTACAGGCACCAGACTTAAGTGTCCTTTTGGCCTATACGCTGCGTGTAAATACCAGAAAACAATAATCAGTAATTTCTGAAAATTTAGACAAGATTAGAACTCGAGTAAAACCAGGTAGCTTGCGATTTCAGTATTATTGTTGATTGATGCCGTTGGTGTTTTGTTATCAGGTCTTCTTACACTGTTACTTACTAGCCCTCAAAAAATACTCAGTAGATTGCGCAATGGTTCATTCTGATGAAAACAACTGGAATTTTCCTGACTACTCTAAACTAAGAGGAGGGGTTAATTTAATAAAATTAATTTTATTGCTGCTCTTTAACAATTACATCATCTTTTCGTTTCTTGACTTTAAAACTAGCCATTTCTGCTGTAAAATCCTAACTTTTGTCCCTCCTTGACTGTAGTTCCTCCTAGTTTCCAAAAGCCCTACAAGGACTGGGAGGCGGGTAACACGGTCGATACAGGACGAGGTGGAGAGAGTAAAGATGTGATTGTCAACAATCCCCTCTCACTGCACTGCGAGACCAATGCTGTTCCTCCACCAGTGCTTACGTGGTACAAAGACGGCTTTCCTCTGAGCTCCAGTGATAAAGTATTAATATTACCAGGTGAGTATTAAAATGTCACCCTCTGACCTTAAGAAATGGCGTTAGTGCTAGCATGTGTGTAGTCATAAACTTTTCCCCTTCAAAACACTGCATCAGTGTTCTTTTCAGGCTTTCTTGACTGGAAATGTTTCTCTCCAGTTCCTGAACTTAAGCTGTTTCATTCTTTCATTTAAAAAGCAGTCCCTGAAATGGTATGGATTTAACTTTCTTATGATGTGTTGAAAAATAAAATAATAATATCTTCTCTCTAATGCGTTCCTAATTTATTTCCTTATTAAGTTTTGGGGTTGTTTTAGGGTTTTTTTGGGTTTTTTTGTTGTTTTGGCAGAATCATAATTGGAATAGAAAAGTCTCTTAATGAGAGAGTGAGGCATGGGAAGAATGTTTCCAGCAGAAAAAGGGCCATGAGCTCCTGCTTGACCTCGCATGGGAAAGGGAAAGA
>NW_010191508.1:14648-19770 GCF_000695765.1 Mesitornis unicolor
TATAGTGCTGAGAGTACAAAAGGGAGCCTCTCTGCGCAGAGGAGGCTTTGGGATGGCGTGTGTAGAGAAGGGCATCCGTGAGAATGTCTTTTTGTCTCCCTATTCCTCATCTGTTGCTGACAACCACTCCCAAAGTGTATTCCTAATTCATCTGAAGTAATTCATGTGGCTATGCTTTAAATAAGGAATACAGTGAGAAGTACCTATAAGCTTCTGAAGTGAATTTTTTCAGCTCGGAACAGCTTTACCACAACACTCTGTGCTTGCATTTCCTTTTGCCTATTAGCTCTCTGTCACCTTGCTGAGAAATATTTCTGGTTTTGATTGAAGAATGATATCTGGCTACATATTGCTGAAGGGTGTTATTCCTTTCTGTGGAATTAATTACTCTTTTGTAACATTTCAGTATGAAAATTCCTGAATTCCAAGTATCTGTCAGTAGAAAAAGTAGCTGGGAAATAAAAGTCTTTAGTTACTTATAATTCAGAACAAATGCTGACCATTCATAAATCTGCTTGCTCAGGTCTCTAGTGAAATGTGGTGTGGAAATGATGGAAACTGCTTGATGCTGCATTTAAATCTCGAGTGCGTTTCCCTTGCAGGAGGCCGAGTGTTGCAGATTCCACGGGCACAGGCTGAAGATGCCGGGAGATTCATGTGTGTGGCGGTGAATGAAGCCGGGGAGGATTCCATTCATTACGACGTCCGCGTACTCCGTGAGCTTTCCCGCTTTCCTTTTTTAATGAGAAGAAAAGAAAAAGTAGAAATCTAGGTTTTTATCTTGGCATCTCTTGTTCCCTATCCAGTTTCCAGCTCTAAATTCTGACCTACTGGACTTTTCTCTCTCCTTACTTTGGTCATCATTTACTAAAATAGCTCCAAAGCTCCCAGAAGCTTAAGGGAGTTGATGATTTAAGTCAAACATTGAATGCCTGCAGGTTCCATTTTGTATGATCCATTTGCCAACATTGCACAGACATTTTGTCTGCTACTTGCATTGTCTGTCGATGTGCTCAAGGTTTTGTTCCTTGGGAAACACTTATTTTTTACCTCTATCACTGTATTTGCCACTGAAGACACTGATTTATTGTCAGGAAGAGGGCCTGCCCTGGAAATCCTCTTTTGTTCTGACAGCAGGAACATGACCATCAAGCTGGAAAATGAGTTTTTACCTCTTCATCTTTATGGCTGCTGTGAATAAGCATCCTCTCCTGCAATCCTTCGAGTTACACTGATTTTTTTTTTTTATTTTTTTCAGCTCAACTGCTCTTGGGATTTTATTGTTTTTCACTATATTCACTGAAGATTTCACTACTTTCTTAGAAAAAAACAGTCTGATAGATTGGTCAGCAACCTTAACAAAACAAAAACAGACCCAAAAATAAACCAAGCAACAAAAATCCCTGGGAGACACTTAGTGACGTGATTCTTACCATGTTTTGCTCTGCTGTAGTGCCACCAGCCATCAGTGGAGCTGACGGGGATCTGCCTGCAGAGGTGACTGTGCTTGTGAACAAGGCTGCGGTGATGGACTGTGTGGCGAGTGGCAGCCCTTCTCCAAGCATCGCCTGGCAGAAGGACGGCCACCTCCTAGCAGAAGATGACAAATACGTGTTTTTGTCCAATGGAAGGAGGTTACAGGTAGCTCCTAGTCAATAACTGGTTTTTAGCATTGCAAACACAAGCTGCCCATAAAGACAAAACTGTTGAGATTTGCTGAGTATGAGATTCTGATTTTATTTTTTTTTTCCTACAAGGTGCTGTAAACCTGAGGAGTTTTTGTCCCTTGTCCCTGTCCCTTGGCTGCTTTTTTTCCATTCCTGTGCAGGTTTCACAGATGCGCTGCTCCAATGGTTTGTGGGGTCATGCTGTGACCTGCATCAGTGAAATTACTTGGTTTAAAATAATGTTGATTTTGGTGGAGATCAACATGTTGCTGTCAATTTTGTCCAAGTTCTCCTAACAGAGTTTAATTACCTCAAAATGTACTTTTGTTTCAGACTTTTTTTAAATGAAAATATTGTATTCCTTTATTGTATTCCTCCTGTATGACCTTTTCCTATCAGTGGATGAAATTGGATGTAACTATCGAGGCATAGAATCATACAACAGAATCATAGGATGTGTTGGGTTGGAAGGGACCTTTAGAGGTCACCCAGTCCAACCCCCCTGCAGTGAACGGGGACATCTTTAACCGGATCAGGTTGCTCAGAGCCCCGTCAAGCCTGACCTTGAATGTCTCCAGGGATGGGGCCTCCATCACCTCACCGGGGAACCTGTGCCAGTGTTTCACCACCCTCATGGTCAAGAACTTCTTCCTAATGTCTAATTCAAATCTACTTTGACCTAGTTTAAAACCATTGCCCCTTGTCCTGTTGCTACACGCGGTTGTAAACGGTCCCTCCGCAGCCTTCTCTTCTCCAGGCTGAACAACCCCAGCTCTCAGCCTGTCCTCATAGGAGAAGTGCTCCAGTGCTCGGATCATTTTCATGGCCCTACTCTGGACCCGCTCCAACAGTTTCATGTCCCTCTTGTGTTGAGGGCTCCAGAGCTGGACACAGTGCTCCAGGTGAAGTCTCTGGAAAGCAGAGCAGAGAGGCAGAATCACCTCTCTCAGTCTGCTGGCCATGCTTCTTTTGATGCAGCCCAGGATGAGGTTGGCCTTCTGGGCTGTGAGTGTGCATTGCTGACTCAAGTCCAGCTTTTTGTCCACCAGTACCCCAAGTCCTTTTCCACAGGGCTCTCTCTATCACATCATCCCCTTGCCTGTACTGGTGATGAGGATTGTTCGTGCCGAGGTGCAGGACTTTGCACTTGGCCTTGTTGAACCTCATGAGGTTCACACAAGCCCACCTCTCCAGTTTCTCTGTATTCCTCTGGCAGACACCCCTTCCCTCTGGCATGTCAACTGCATCTGCAAACTTGCTGAGGGTGCCCTCAGTCCCACTGTCTATATCATTGGTGAAGATCTTAAACAGCACTGGTCCCAGTATGGACCCCTGAGGGACACCACTTTTCACCCATCTCCACCTGGATATTGAGCCATTGACCACTACCCCCTGGATGCGACCATCCAACCAACTCCTTGTCCACGGAATGGTCCACCCATCAAATCCTTATCTTTCCAACTTAGAGAGAGGGATGTTGTGGGGGACCGTGTCAAAGGCCTTGCAGGAGTCCACACAGATGACATCCGTTGCTCTTCCCTTGAAGAATCAGTTAGAGAGCTGAACTTAGTTCTCTTCATTTTCATAGAAAGGTCTAGGAGTACATAAAATACAAAAGCCATGTAAAACATAGAGATTTTTATTTCAGACATTTTGTGAATAGTTTTTTGTTATTAATTTTGAGAATTTAATGTGAAGGATACTGTGTTGGCTTTTCTGGAGGTTTGCGATGCACAGACCAAAACACGTGCAGACTTGCAGACCCTGAAGACCTCCATGTCTTTGAGGAGACACCAAAACTCGATGCTTTAACACTAAGCTGTCTTATATATTTCCTTGATAACAGTCTTGTTTCTTTTTCTTAGGTTTTGAATTCCCAAATAACAGATACAGGCAGGTATGTCTGCATTGTGGAAAACATTGCTGGAAGTGCCAAGAAGTATTTTAACCTAAATGTTCATGGTAAGTGCAATAATCCATGATTTCCAGTTGTCTTCTTTTACACGTTAGTTTAGCTCGAATGTGCTTGGGCACACACTGAGCTTTATGCATGTAAGTTGTCTTATTGGGTGTAATGCAAATTCTGACATACTGAAAATCAAATCTATGTTTTAAATACCTTGGCAAAACATAGCTTGTGATACCCAATGGTGCCAGCTCGTTGTGGGTATTCCAAGTATAGTATAGTTATAGTTAGTATAGTTATAGTATTCCAAGTAGGTGGAAATTATTCTTGAGGGAGCCTTGTGTGGTCGCTATGTGTGTACACCGTGTACACACGGTAAACCCTGAAATAATGATTTACAAACTGATAACAGAGACATGGCATTATAAAAGCTTGCTTTAAAAAAATTTCTCCTTTAAGATTCCTTTCTGTTATTTTTTTGTTCTTGTTCCTGAGTTCATATAGGAATAAAAATAAATTTGAGCCTTTCGCATCACAAGTCTAAAACAAATGCAACCTAGAAATTAAAACATTTTCCATTATTTTAAAAAAAGTCTCTCCACCACCTCCCCCTACCTCTCCTGGTAGCTTCAGAAAATCAGGATATCTCTAGTTAACATATCAGTGTTAATCTTAACTTCTCCTTTTACTTCTGAAAGTGGTGGGAGGAAGAGTGGGCAGCTTTCTGTTCAGAACTGGTGATCAAATAAGCATTGCTCCCACAAAATCACCTGCTCAACTACATGTTAAATCCCACCAAGGAATACTGGCAGCTGCATCTTTATCTGCTTTCACAATACAATTATAGCACAGTCTTCTACGTATGATCAGGCTCCTTTTTCCCATCCTTGTTAGCTTGCTTATCTTCTGTATTACAGACTAGATAGAAGTGCTGTCTTCTCTCTCTCACTTAAATACAGTACCAGCATCCAAGGAATTCACGTTATCACATACAGAAGGAATAAATTTCTTTCCCATTCATGCATGCAGCACGTTTACATACTAAATGAAACAGATTGATAGTGCTTTTTTCTAGTCAGGAACACAACTGGCTACAAGCAGGGTTGTCATGGAAGGAATTTGCCCTGGAATCATTCTCTGAGAAATTATTTTCTTTCGGTGGAATCTATCCAGATTTCCTGACGTCTGAGTTTTGTTTTAAAATCAAAATATTTTGCTTTCTTGACATTTCTCTTTTAATTTAAACTTCTTGTGTTTAAAATATGTGTTTATAATGACTACAGTCTAATACTATTATTTTAAAGGAAATCTTTGCATTAAGCTTCAATTCCAGCTCAACTGTATTGCCAGTTTAGGTCTATTAATCTCGGAATGCAGTTTCACTTGAAAAATTAGTCTATAGCTGTTTGGGAAAGGACCACCCAGCATGAAGGATGGATGGAAATGCATTATCACGAAGCAGCTTGATTGTTTTGTCAGTGTCAAGAAAGAATTTTTGGATGTTTCTAATGGAACTGATTTCATAAATGTAAAGAAAATATTAAAGTTA
>NW_010191509.1:0-22824 GCF_000695765.1 Mesitornis unicolor
GGCTTTTCCAACCGAGCGATTCTGTGATCTCAAACCCCAGAGGTGCTCTGAGGCTTCACAAACACCACCACCATTGCTTTCAGCAAGTGGTTGAGAGGTGCCTCCAACACTCAGTCCTGCACCATAGCTTACAGTGACACTATTACAGTGAGACCATGATGGATGCAGGTCTTCCAAAGCACTTTTGCTTTATAAACAAGTAAGTTCAGCTGCTAGAGAATGCCCTCTGCTCAGGAGCTGCCACTGCTTGGGGCTGGGGCGGAGAGCGCAGGCACACCTACAGCAAGTACGATTCCAAAAAAACCACACCGCTGAGGTCTGCACAACCAGATTTAAATGTTGCTGTCTTCACAGGCCCTAGCACCTTTAAAATGGTTGTGCAAGGAACAAGTAGTCACAGTTAATCAAGTCGCTATTTATCTAAGGGACTCAGATTGAAAGGCGAATGCAAATATTTTGATGATAGTGCTACTCAGGCAAAAATCTGCCTAGTAAGAGTCCATTCCCAGCTTTTATGCAGACAGAAACTAATGAAGAGACGGTTGGTAGAGATTTCAAACAGAGAAAATCTCCCACATGTCCCAGTTTCCAAGTTTAGTTGCTTTTTCATTTCAGAACAATATATAAGTTTGCATGGATGCTAATTTGAAAAATTTCCATTAAAACCACCAACCAACCCACCAAAAGCCATCAGTCGTGGTTCTGCAATGTCTATGAGTTCAAAGTCATTTTGTAAACAGCAGTAACATACAGGGCTGCTGAAGTTTCATATCATTAGTTTAGTCAAGCTGTCATTCTCCAAACATGTGCTGACCAAACTGTTTTGGGAGCAGACACAGGGAAGCTCAGATTGAGCTGAAGGAAGGAAAAAAAATTCAAGCCACTCTTGGATTTCCTGAGGGTGTTATGTTTTAGGGTTTTGTGTTTTTGTGGCTTTTTGTGTGGGTTTGTTGGGGTTTTTTTTTAAGTAAAAGCTTTTGGTAGCTTATTAAATGCATCAATTTATTACATTAAATTTCATTCTGTTGCCTCTTAGGTTACTTTATGCTAAGGATGATAAAGCAAAGGAAATGCTCATTTGGATGAGAAAACCCTTTTATCTTATAGCAACATCATCTTCTAAAAAAAGTAAGTTCATTACTGTGGAGACAAACCCAGCTTTTTCCTGGGAATTAAGCACCTACATGGGTTGAAAGCCGTCTGGCAAGTTTCACACCTAAGCAGAGGAACTGAGAACAGATTTTTTTACAAAATCTTTTCTGCTTCACAGGAAAAACCCTGTCCTTACAGCCAGTAGTCACACAGCTTTTCTCATTTATTTTCAGGCATATTTGTCTTGTAAGAAGGCCACCAGGAAGGTGGGAAAAACAGTGGTGTAAGTGCCATATGAGATACATTAAAAGTAATGAGGTGGGCTTTTTTTATATATATACACATATGGGCGTTCCCTGGGACTTGAACTAATTTGCCTTACATTGTATGAGGAGCTTGAATTGTTGCAATAGGGATGTAGGAAGGAAGGAAGCACACATTTGACTTCTGCTGGCAAAACTTCAATAAGTGCTTGAAAAGGTCCTATTTTTTTAATCTTTCTCCAAGCCATAAATGCTTGAAGTGGACCCACAGCATCACAGGATTTAAAGAACACTGGAGGATTTGCCCCGCTCCCAGGTGAGCAGCAGCTGTGTGGTCTCTGGCAGCCTCTGTGCCTTAACCAAGCACCCAGGTCCTGTAACAAAAACTCTGCCTTGTGCTTGGGCAAAATACCAGTTATGAGAGCACATGGGAAGGGCACAAGGAAAGAATAGAGAAGCACGGAAAGCCTTCTTTTGACCGCAGATCTATCACATCATCCTAGGACCAAAACTCCTTCCTGCACCACTGTTACTTGCCCTAAGCTCCAAAGCCCACAGGTTATGGCCCTTGCTGCTGCACTATCCGAGAGTCTCAATGTCCATTTACAGCCCTGGGATGCAACCAGAGCCAAAAACATTTCAGAGAGCTCACAAGACTGAACTCCCAGAATTTCTCAACTCAGAGTCTGTTAAAATCCTGCATTAATGTTGTGTGATTCTGCTCTGGTGAGACCCCCATCTGAAGTACTGCGTCCAGTTCTGAGGCCCCCAATATAAGAAGGACACCGAGCTGTTGGAACAGGTCCAGAGGAGGGCCACGAAGATGATCAGAGGGCTGGAGCACCTCCCCTATGAGGACTGGCTGAGAGAGTTGGGCCTGTTCAGCCTGGAGAAGAGAAGGCTCCAGGGGGACTTTATTGCAGCCTTCCAATAGGGGTCCTACAGGAAAGATAGGGAGGGACTTTTTAGAAGAGCAGGTAGTGATAGAACGAGGGGGAATGGTTTTAATCTGGAAGAGGGTAGGTTTCAACTAGATATTAGGAGGAAATTCTTTACTGTGAGGGTGGTGAAACACTGGCACAGGTTACCCTGGGAAGTTGTGGATGCTCCCTCCCTGGAAGTGTTCAAGGCCAGGCTTGAGAAGGCTCGGGGCAACCTGGTCTGGTGGGAGGTGTCCCTGTCCATGGCAGGGGGCTTGGATCAGATGATCTTGAAGATCCCTTCCTACCTAAACAATTCTATGATTCTATCTTGATAGGCTGCACAATCTCTCATATGCTAAATATCGTGTCCAGATCTAGATCAAATCCTTTACAAAGCTGTAGTTATCTCCAATTCAAATATGAACAGCAGGAGCACATAGCACTGAAGTCTGAGCTTCAGTCCTAATTACACAAGTTCTAGGCCCTTTGCAAATTATTAAGGCAGACAAACGCTAAAAGTATGATTGCAGTTTTAGCTAGATGGAATATAACGGTGAAAGGGGAACAGACTCATGACCCAAGCAATTTGGGGTCAGATTCTTTGTAAACAGCCTGCTTTATGATGTGCAGAACATTTCACTTCCGATTTGTTTTTATTTAGGTGCTGAACAAACCCAGCCTCTACTGTGTCCTGGGAGCAGCACAGTAATTTTCTTGGAACAGATTGAGAAATGGTACAGTTTTTCTCAGATTCTGAAGACTCCAAGTTTCTGCAGTCAGAGCCCAACACAAGCCCCACTGATAAAGCCCCATGCATGTTTTTGTCAGCCGCCTGACAGGTGCTGCCCTTCCCCTCTCTCATGAGCTCTCTTCCCTTGTGCTTTCCTTTGGGACTGGAGGGACAGAGATGCACAGCTCTGCAGCATGGCGGGGCTCAGCTCTCCTCCAGATGGGCTGGCCCTGCAAACCCAATGCCTTGTGCACCCTTTGTGATGCTGTCAGAAATCAATACTAAGCAATCTTGTGCCTGCAGCCTTGCAATAGGAAATAATTTTTTTAAAAAGGTAAAAATCAATAGTTTAGCAGACCCCAGTCTTCCAGAGAATAGGGGTGGAGAGAAGAGCTCAAGCACAGTGGAGCCACAGTGCAAAATTAGCATTTCTGCAACAAGCAGAACAGCTGGCTGGCTCACCGAGGAGCCTTTCTTTGAGGAAGGTCAAACATTCGCAGATATTCTCAGCACCCACCACCAGCGAAGCTGTCACAGACTAGCACTGCTGAAGAGGAGCACGATGTAACCATTTCCCAAGGCAGGAGCAGCTCTGATGAGCTTATGGGAACACACTTGAGATCCTGCACCTCTCAGGTGGCTACAATAATGTCTGCTCTACTGACAGGACTTTAGAGAGGCTCCTAAGACAGTATTAAGATATAGAAGTACTTAATAAAATAAAGCATTAGAGAGCAATTGAATTGGGACCATATTTTGGCTCCCTAACAAAAGCCGACGCATGCTGGGACTGGTTTCATTGGTGAGGAAATGTTAACACCCTAACAATTAAAATTTTTCCCATGCTGATATTTTCCATTTGTTCCTTAATGGTAGAAATAACTTCAGTGACTTCATAGTGATTTTTCTTCTAGAGCATAGGAGTGAGAGGTCACATGCTGTCCCTCCGCAGAGGCCACATAATGCTTTTGTCTGGAAAGGCAAGGGGCTCCTGGGGTCTGAACAGACCCTGATGGGCAGTAACTGGGACCTGAGAGGCTACTCTCTTGCCTGGCCAGCAAACCAGTGCCAGAAAACAAGGTTTTTCTTCACAGCCCTCATCTAAAAATGGGGTAAAGCTTTGCTCTTCCTGTGGCGAGGGAGAGCAGCTCTGCTGACGGCAGCAGTCAACATCTTGAGGAGCTGCTCTATTTTCTCCTGTGTCCAGAGTCATCTGTTTATTTTGAAGCAGTGACAAAGTCTCTGCTGCTCTCCAGACAACACCGTTGCCGTGTCAGTACAAAACATCCCCCAACTCCCCCGCCTCTGTCTGGCCACCCCTCCCTGCATCTGCGTGCGACGGCTGGGAGGAGAGCGATTTCCTTTCTGTAAATATCCCTCTAAAAACTTACCTCAGTTGTTTCTGGACAAGCCTAAAATTGCATACCTCTTCCAGCCACATGCCTCTGCTGTTTTCTGAGCTGCAGCTTCCTCTTCTGGTCTGTGAGCATAACCCCAGAGCACAACGCGCTGCCCGCGCCGTCCCAGCTGCTCGACATCAACCAGATTTTTGTGCTGGCAAGAGCTTCTCCCTCTGCTCCCTCAGCATGCAACAAAAAGGACCGTTCTGAAGGTGAATGGTCAATGAAGTAATATGCTACGTGAATATTTTTTCCTTATGTTCCTAAAAGTCACTAATATATACTGGGGGTGGGAGGAAGAAAAATCTTTCATGTGAACAGCTTCAGTCCATTACGTTTCCAATGCTGAATTTGCGGATGTTTTAGCAAAAGAGAGATCACTGCCAGAGAGAAGGAAGGCTGGCAGAGCTGCCAAGCCCTGTGAGAAACTGCAGATGAGCGAACAAGATTACTGCTACTTTTTTCAAATGTCACAGAGCTGGAAAATAGAGCATTTAAATGACTTAGGAAAAGGTAAGTAATGAAGATTTCTACCTGAGCAAAGCCAACGTGAAAAATCCTCCTTAAGAGACAGGATGTCTTGTTTGCAGTCTCTTTGGAATATTATATCACAGGACACATGTTGTTCTATTCTTTATGACATTCTATATATTTATTGAAATTATAAAAATTAATCAAAGCTAAAGCTCAAGCAAAAGCATTACAGTAGTTGTACAGATTTGTTGGCCAGTTGGATGGGGCAAACTGAGCCCTTCCAGAGCAAAACACATGAGCCAGCCCAGCGCTCACAGGCCATGTATCAGAGCACATTGGGCAACGCTGCATCTCAAGGGCACATACCACCGATGTTGGATTTACATGTATCACTTACACACCACTCCCTAAATCATTCTCACTGGAAGGAGACAGCACTACTGTCACTCAAACTATAGGCGGTAAATGGCAAAACACTTCATTTGCATCTCAATCAAGTTATTTTTCATAGCATATATTTTTCATATATTTCATCACAGCAAAAGAATGCCTTCAAGGGACTTTTAGGGATGGGTTGACTTTCACGTGCCAAGGTCCTGACCACTGTCAAGTGTGGACAACCTAAAGTGCTAGATTTGTGCTCAGATCTCCTCTCCTCTCCTCCCTATGGTTGGTCTGTGTTTGTCCCACAGCTCTGCCCTCATGGGAACAACCCTACCACTGCTGTCAGGCTCTTTTTGGAAAGCCTGCCCACACTGTGCAAGGATCTTTGTCCTCAAGGGAGAAGGAGTCTGCCATGGAAGTCCATTTTGGCTTCATACCCACAGGTTCATAGCCATTGTTAGCAAAAAGCTTTGCAGCCTCTCTTTTGCACAAAAATCACCATAAGAAACACCTGTGCACTCCTTAACAGATGGCCCTTCACCTCCCCTTCCCCATCCTCTTCCCACAGTAGTCTCACAAGGACCGTTCAAAATGCACTTTCCACACTGTGTTTCTCCCAGTGGCTCACAGGTACCCAGGGACAACAGGACATTGCCTTCTCGAGGGAGTGCAGCCCTGGAGAAAACAGGGCAGTTGGACCTGGACTTCAGCCGCCTTCCCTGGGTCGGCACAGCCCATCCTCCCCTCGGCAATGGCAACAGAAGAGAGAAATTCAATGCCGAGAAATGCTAAACTCCAGCCAAAACCGAAAGCCAACAGAGCAGGCGGCCAGCAGGGTCGTGTAAGTATGCGATACGTGACAGCGTGCTGCATTTTATTAAAGAGCAAGCACCTCACAACCAGAGAACAGTCTCCAAAATGTTAATTTTTCTGCAGTTGATTAACTGTCCAGCATCCAGACTCACATTACCTCTGAGACTGAGCGTGGGAGGGAAACTGGCAGCAACTGTGGAGAGCAAGTGCCAGTGTGTGATCATGAAGTGCTCTCACAGCACGTTTGGGATTATTGCATTCCTCAGGGAGACGCCAGATACTCACCTCTCAGTTTTTTGGTTGTATCTTTTTTTGCTTCTCTTTTGGTGGATGGGGATTAGGATGAGAAGAGTAGGTGCCTGTTTGTTTTTCAGACACTCCTGCCCCAATTCTTCCGGGCAGGCTGACAGACATACCACCGCCTACCTCCTAAGTGCTTGCATGCAAGGCTCTCAGAAGCCTCCTGGCTGCAAACACCTTTTTTTAATAAAAGTGATGCCTTTGCAAAGCTGTCTTGTCATGCATTTTAACAGAGAGAGGCCCCTCATGGATAACAACTTTTTTATTTTGTTGTTGTTGTTATTCGTTTGACACTGCAAACAGGAAGGGGGACTGAGCTGTCCCCGTCTCCCAGAGCATGTGGCTGCCACACACAAATGTCAACCCGTTTCTGAAGGCCAGCCTGGAGCAACAGGAACGATCTTGTTCCCGTAAGTCAACAAACAATGTTTAGAAAGGTCTGTACTGTGGGAGGATTTCCTAACGTAATACAAGTCATCAGACTTAAAACACATGCCTGCTCTGGTGAAACTAATAAAGCAACAAGGCTGCGTAGGAAAATAGATACAGGAAAACAAGAACTTTCTCCTGATGATTTCATCTTACAGGGGTCAACTGCAAATCAAGGGCAGTGTTGGTTGGGAAGGGGAAGCTCTGGAGATTTCTTGGAGAACTTGAAAGGAAACTCGTAGAGTTTAATAACAAGAACAACATTGCTGTTCTTAAAAAAAGTACTTTTCCCAGCATTGTACCACGAGAGCATCACTCATGGGGAAAGTGTTGTAACCTGTATAACCACGGAATGAGCCTGGCCTGAGCCACTCAAGAGTTTGTTTGGCTCACTGCTTTTCTTACTGTGTGAACAACACAAGAACACATGGACAACATTGTTTCTCTCCACCACCACATTCATCCATGTATTTTACTCAGGCAACATTAGGACAGATCAAGAAATGAGACTAACACTTATAAACATGGAAAAACCACAAAACCCCAACCACAAACCCACAACCCAAAAAACCCAGGAAGTCACAAGTTGGAAGAAGCTAGGTTAAGGTTGTGCCAGCAGTGGAAATTTGCCCCTACCTGCAAAGTGGGCAGAGGGACAGACACCCCAGGAAGGCTCAGGCTGCCCCATGCTTTGTGCTTCTCACACCCACTCAGGAAAAAACAAAACAAACCAAAACCCAACCAACCAACCAACAAATGAAAAAAACCTCCCAACACTCAGAAAATTGAACAGTGGACGTTTTCCTCCACATTCTCAACATAGCTATCAAAATGAAAAGCTGATCCTATTGTATGGAAGTTTACAAGTAATCTGCTGGAGCCCAAGAGGAAGTCCTAGGGAGTATGGGCTCTTGACAGCACGGTCCTGGACCAAACAGACCTTGACCTACCCCAGCACAGCCGTTCCCAGGTATGCCACTGTTTGCCTTGACCAAGCAGGGCTTTACAAAGTTGCTTTTTTTAGTACATACAACTGAAATATTTGTGCAGCGTAGTGCAGTTATAAAGTTTTTATAGAATCATAGAATGGTTTAGGTTGGAAGGGACCTTAAAGATCATCTAGTCCAACCCCCTTGCCATCTCTCCTCTTTCCATTGCTTGGGGAGCACAAATGTGTTTCTCATTTATTACTAGGAAGATCTTCCTCTTTACAACTTCAGGACCTCTAAAGATGAGCCGTCAGCTAATCTCCCAATTGAAAACAAGACAAAGAAGTAGCATGTTGTAGAAACCTGGATTAAAATCCCACATTCAGAGAGGTATGCAAAAATACCTTTCTAGGTTTTAAAAAAACCCAAGAAACCCATACGCTTATCTTAACTCCTGCAATCAGATTTTGACAAAATACTTAATCTGCCTTAAGCTTTTCTGCAAACAACAGGAGATGCACTAAATCTCCCATTTTCAGTACTATGTTTGATTCAGAATTTACCACTGAAGTGTACGGTTAAATATACTCAGGACACCATCACCACCAACTCCCCATGACTTCTCAAAAGACAGTTTCCTAAATACTGAAGTTATTTAGAATATAATACAACATTCACAGAAATAAAACATTAGTCACTGGCTCCCTAATCGCATCTCAAGTCTTCTACCTGCCTTCCTGAAGTTACATAAATCATATACTCAAAAAAAGTTAAGCAGAACTTACTGCAGTTGCACAAACCATGTAAAATACAGAGTTGCTTAGTATTGAAATGTCTAAACTACAAAAATAATTAACTTTTTGCCTCTTTGGTTAAATAGTAAGAGAGTAATAGGCAAAGTACATGAGTGTTGTTGACTACAGAACTCAGAGGACGGAAGAAAGTTTAATAAGCACTAGGTAATTGTCCTCGGACTTCACTAGTCTGAGGAAGGCCTGTAAGCATGTGATGTTTTTATGTAATCTTGTAAAAGTATGTTTTAAATTCTTTAGTATGTATAGCCATATTAACCTAATGAAGTCTATAATTTCAGCCAGAATGATGTTGTCTTATGAAGCTATTACCTGACAAGTTTCCAGACTCTTATGAAATGCAGCTGCTTCACAATTCCTGATGAGTCCAGACAGTGCCTCTGGGCTCCTCAAAGCTCAGTGGCAGATTGTAAAATATAATTCACAGGTCACTGTCCTCAGACAAAGCTTCAGCTACATGTAAGCGTATTGTGCTAACAACCTACGAGTGTAATTTTAACCTCCTGTAGCTTTACATGCAAATGAAGAAAAATCTTCCACTTTAATGATTAATCAGTGACACTCACAGGGAGGTTTCTTTTATTGCTTCTGAATTAAATCTGAGCTGTGACTATCCTTGTGCACCTCTGACACCAGAAACTCTTTGACCTCCCACATCCCAGTCTAACAGCACACAGGATGTGCACTTCTCATTGCACTGTACCAGAGCAACCGTGAAGTCTCAGCACACTTCTCTATGGCTGCATTAGGAGATTCATGTCTGTTTGACACACCAGCCTCATGGCTACCTGAAGAAACAACTCTTATTTCCACAAGCTGATAGCAAAGCCTGAGGAGCAGAGAAGAAAATGCTGTTAATTGTTTCCCTTTCAACATATTCATTATTCAGCAATACAATCAATCAGCAATACTTTAAAACCCCTCAACTGTTATTCTAATTTGTTTTGGAGTCTTTTAATTTGTGCTTCTTAGTTGTTAAGGATATCATAGAACAGTTTGGGTTGGAAGGTCAGCTAGTCCAACCCCACTGCAACAAGCAAGGGCATCTTCAACTAGATCAGGATATAATTTTAAAGCCCCTAAAACTAACAACCTATTCAACACAAGCCTCAAAAGTGAAGATTGTCACGTACTAATCTGACTACTGGAACTGCAGTTCCAAGTATCAGTTCTATAAATATTGGTTATAAAGAGATAGCAAAGTTTTATCATTTTGGATGGGTTAATTGAAAATAAGTTGCAAGAAATCATAATGGGGTAGATAACACATGACATAAAATAAGAACTAGCCTAGAAGCTTTCATAAACTTCATTTTCTACCAGCTTTGAAAAACCAAAGTTGTAGCAGAAGAAAGGTGGGTTTCTAGCACAGTTAAACATTTTAAACACTTCTGAGAGCAGCTGCAGCTAACAGCGATTATCTGAATGACGTGCTTAGATATTGAAGTTTGATTTGTCCCAGAAACAATGGAAAGGTTTTGAAGTTTCTGAATGTTTTGCAGGGGTTTACAAGATGCTGAAAAGCCTTTCTCTGCTTGTGCATGCACACAGGTTGATGGACACAACCATTCTGATATTTTGCCTTGGAAAAAGTAATAAAAGGTCAAGAGCAAGGAAAACCTCAAGACACCATTAGGAGTTTTGTTACATTTTTGTGGTGCCTTTGGCATCCCTTGTCTTAGCATTTGTTACTCTTCCCTCAGCCCTGGCTGCTGCAGTGTGCTCAGCCCTGCCAACCCCAGCTCACCCAGCAAAGCCTGCCTTTCGAAGCACTGTGTGCTAGAAAAGTAACATCGTCCCTCCTTGCCAGTCTCTCCATCTGCTACCACAGCAGGGGTGTTGGGAAAACTCTGCTTAGATATCACAATGGCTGTTGCTGGAAATTTTTGCCATCTGCTATTGCCTTTACTGCCATGCCTCACAAAAATATCAGTGACTCTAAATGGAAAGCAATTCTTTTATCAGATGTTTAAAATTATTGTTGAATCATGGCTGCTTTTTGATTGCTCTTATATTTACATAAACATAAATCAGCACAGATTAAGGAACAACATCTCAAGGTCAGATTTGTACGGATATTTAATATCTAAATACATTAACAGTCTACCCCAAACCTATTTCTTACAAAACCATTTTTTTTACTGTGATTTGGATTACTTTTGACCTGTGTAAATAACATTATTCTCTTCCAAGGCCAAGCCCCAAATTGATCACACAACTTATCACACTGGAATGCAATTTAAAATCATGCAGCGTTATACACAGAAACACACTGACTCTGCCCATGCAGGACCCAGAGCCAGAGCACGCAGCAGTAGAAAGGACCTGCCCCAGGGTGCTACTATTTGATTTAATGTAAGCGTTTACATTCATACCTGACAAGCTAAACCCTGGGTGAGGCTAGATGTACAATTCCAAATATACCTGGCTACAAAGAAGCATTTTAGAACAAATTAAAACAAACGTCCTCTACAATCCTTGTGTTTCATATACAGGCATTGAAACAGCCATGAAGCCAGACTTTTAGGATGACCCAGCACATGGAAACCATACTGGCTGCATGGCTAGCAGACCCAAGTCCATACTATGGAGCATTCTATCACACATATAACAAAGAGCAAAGAAAGGGAACACACTGCCCAGACACAGCACAAGCAGCTTTGCAATTATCTTGTTTCTTCTCTAGGATTTTAAGAGAATACCTTACCTTTGTGGGTGCTCTCAGTGCACTGCTTCTCTTGCCTTGCCTCACCTCTCATGCTTGCCAGGGCAGCATTCCTCCTCTCAGGATAACCCAGGTAGGAGCTTGTGACAACAAAAGCATTTGCTTTACACACTACTCAGAACCCCATCCTGCCCTGATCTGGTCAGCCCTGGGGAAGGAAAAGCTCTGGGGGCAGCTCATCACCAGCAATGGCCCCCACCTGGACCACCTCACCAGTAGCCCCTCAGGTGCTCCTGATTGTGCACCAAAGCCATCACTCCCAAAATGTCTCCCCATGGCTGACACACCCTTACCTTTGTGCCTTAAACCAGCACAACCAGCCTTGACTCCCAGGCTTGCACATGCTGAGGTGAGGGGGAGAGGCAGCTGCAGGCACCATCTTTCTTTGGTTGAAGGTGACACCATGAGCAATAGCAGCATCTTCCCTGTCAGAGCTGGCTGGGGCTGCTCCCAAACCTACTCTGGGAAGGGGGAACATGGACAGGTGTGATCTGGGGCAGCAGCAGGGCTGAGGGGCCTCTGTGAGGAAAGGCTGGGGCAACCTCAGGCATGACATGGCTAGTTCCAGGCAGTTCTGGCAGGTTCCAGCAGACCCTCAGCCCCACAGGCAGCATCTCAGGGGGACACAGGTGAAAGGGAGGAAAATGCTGCCTCTGCCAGAAGCAGGGAGAGACAAAGGAGTGGGGAAGCGAAGGAGGGAGGGTGAGGCAGTGGAAAGGGGGTGGTGGTGGGGTTAATTTGTCTTTATTACTCACCTTCCAAACCTATCTTAATTGTCAAGAAATGAAGTTAATTTTCTCCAAGTTGAGTCTGTTTCACCTGTGACAGTAACTGGTAAAAGATGTCCCTGTCCTTATCTCCACCTTTTCACCCTTTTCACTCGAGCTTTTTCACCCTTGGCCCCACTGAGGTGGGGGAGTGAGAGCACAGCTGATACCTGGCCACAGTTGACTCGCCATACGGACTCAGCATGCATCTTGGATACTTCATACCAATTAAAATAATAAAACCTGTACTTAGCAGTGTCCTGTGAGACACTCAGTTTGGGACTGTGACCCAGACAGATTATTTGGAAGCATTGAAAAGGGTGAGTGGTGAGAGGGGAGGTAAATCCATCAATGAGCAGCTCCCCAGTGATGCTGAGGGCAGAGCTCCTCTGGCACCTAACCAAGTAATTAGTGAAGCTACGCTTAGAGATGGCTGAACACCTTCTAACAAAACACCTTAAATTTTCACTTCTGTCTGCACAGACAGATGCCGTGGGGCCTTGATCCTCATTGAGTCCCCCCTGCCTGCTTCCCTGGCCACTGTACCAGCCCTGAACAGCATAGCAGGGACACCCAGCAGCAAGAGCACCCACCTACACAGCAAAACACAAGAAGCTTTATGGATTTTGCCTCTATACGATAAAATGCTTTTCTTTCAGATTTGAAATAATGTAGGAAAAAAAAAATCAAAATCCAAAAAACCACAACAGGAGACTGTATTTCAGTTTTCAGTCAAGCTCAATGTTCAGAATATCTGAGGGCTGGAAGGGAGTACAGCAATCCTGGGATCAAGTATCCCTGTGCTACTGTCAAGCTAGAATATTGCTGCTGTGTTAGGTACTGCCCATGCTGCTGCAGTAATAATGTGTCTGTGTCTGGTAGTCCCATTGCAGAAGGGGTGTTCAAGAACTAAATGGTAGCGCACAGAAAGGATCAAGAAACGATTAGAGAGATCCAAAAACCTTTAGTAAAAGATATGTGGAACCCACTTAGCTAACTTTCAGGTGCAAAAATCGAAGCATTACTTGATTGCAACCTCAGTATCAACTTGTGGAAAGCTGAGGTATGATTTAATTTAATTTATAAGACAAATGTTAAGAAGTGTCTGAATATTAAATCTAGAAAAGAGTAAAGTTAGACTATTTGGTTAGAAGAGAAACTGCCCAATCATCAAACACCTGCTAAAGACTGGCAAATCACTGAAAGTGAAAAAGGTGGGGGTTGTTTGCTGTTGTTAATGGAAAACCTTTAAACACTTTCTCAGTAGAGGTATGAACCTAAATTTATCAAAAATAGGCTCAGTACTTAATGATGAGATAGGTAATGTTTCATGAATGTTCTTACTTTTTTATAGCAGTGATTTGGTGATGTTTCTTAAAAGGTGCATCATACTTCCAAGCATATGCTCCCTTCATCCATTTTCACTTGAGACAAAGCTCCTGGAAATGCACCATGCAGTTGGTTTCCTCCTCTGAGCATTAATCATTACCATTCCAGCTAATAAGCAATGGCAAAGCAAAGGTTTGCAATGTTGTCTGTTCCCTCAAGACCTGTTGCAGCAGCTTTTCCCAAAGTCAAATATGGACTCTTCAATACACAGTTTTCCTAATAGCTGTTAATCTTTGACCATGCAACTCCTCATTTTGTTTATAACATGGCAATATTATACCTTGAAAATAAGAAGAAAATCATGCTAGAAGAGTTCATCATTAGGATGTTACATAAATAAAGTTGTGAATGCTGTAAAAGGAAAACAAACCATTAAGCAAGAATTTGCTGCTATTGGTTTCAGTTATGGGTCCCCATGAAGCCAAACTCACTTTCGTGCAGACTTGAGTAGCTGCCAGGAGATGGACCAGAACATTTGTTTTGACAAATAACTACTTAGCAGGGGACAGTCCCCTTCATTTAACATAACTGGGAAGAACTCTACTTTCACAGAAGAGGTTTAGCAAGAGACAGCTTTTAGGGGAAAAGGAAGAACTGAAAATTTGTACTGTCCTGCAGTTTTGCCTTTTCATGCTTGAGCATGAGATGGGGGCATAAATTGGTTCACTTGGGTACACAGGTTCAGAGCCTGTTCATCATGGAGCACAAGCTTCTCTCCTCCGAGTAGGTGAACATGTAGTAACTAGACATTTCTTACATCTTACCAGGTCTAGAAGTCTGGATAATTTCAAAAAGGTAGGCAAGATCTCAGCATGCACAGAGGAAGGGAGTATTGCTCTACCAAGGATTTCTTTTCTGTGCTGAAACACAGAACAATTTCACTAGATTCAAGTAAAAAGAAAAGCTGACCTGATGAAGAGTTAGAGGTCAAGCAAGAAAGCTTTCAACATCTTTTTGATATTTCCGCACACCTCCCACATTGAATAGCACAAGAAACCACCACAGAATGTTGATCGAAAAATGATTTGCCTTCAGGAACCATAAAGAACATGATTTGTCTCCTGCCAAATTTTGTGAGCTTGTAAAAATCTCGGTTAAATTAAAAAAATGCTTTAAGATGAAACAGTAAATATTATCTGGTTTTGGGAAGGGAGGTGGAAGGGACAGAGTTTCAGTGATGCTGTGTCATAGCATTCTGGGTTTTTACGTATACGCAGAGATTCCGAAGTGTCTATAGAATTTCACTTAAACCCAAAATAGACCAAGGATACAAACATCTCCAATATTCAATTTCTAGTATAGCCTTGAAAAGACAATGAATTTTCATACACTATTCTATTTAATGCCCATTTTATCAAGGATGGTATAATAATGAAAAACTGAACTCTTGAAAGGGATTCCACAAACAGAACCAGATGTAAAATGTCTCAAAGCTTACAAATTCATCATGTAACTATTAAGCACAAACAGGACTTGAAAATACTGATTTTACAAAATTTTCAGCAGACCAACACCTGTTCAGTTCAGAAATTCTCTTGTACCTCCTAACATGTTTGCACAGTGAGAAGATGCATTAGGAACTAGATCATAAGCAATTCTGACTTTGGGGTTTCATTATCTTGTCTCTGCAGCAGTTCCAGGGCAGAGAATAACCATGTATTAATATGTAACTGAAGAGCATGGATGCATTGGCCTCAGCAGAGACCTTACAGATGGGCAGCAAAGAAGGTGCTGCTGTACTCCAATAATTAATGTTAAAGAGGAAGTGGGCAGACATTAAAGAATCCTTCTGTCTATGAATAATTATAATCATTGGTTATAGGAAGAGCCCTGTAGAGTCACTTTGCATAATCATTTTTAAACTGTGGTAAGAACGTCATGCAGAAGGACAGATGTCCCTTTCTATGACTGTATTAAAAAAAAAGACCAGAACCAAACAAGTAAATCAATGTTTCCTTTGCTTATTCTTCATGAACAACCACTCATCAGAAGAAATTCTGCCCTCATCTAAACTGGCCTTGTAATCACAACGTATTGTTTATGTTGTGCTTACAGATTTCATTCCTTAAATGGCCAATTATGACCACTAGCATCTGTACCTTCACTACCATGGTTTTTTTAAGTCCAACACAAAAAGCAAGGGAAACACAGGACTGCCTGAAAATTTGAAATGCTTCAAAACTTCCCAATAGTATTTGTTTGAAACTTGACTGCTCACCAGGAAAGAGCAGGAACTAGAGCCAAGTATGGAAGCGCCAAGATCTAGGAGAGGTGAGCAGACACCACCAGCAGCCAAGAAAGGCAGCAGTGCCAGAAGTGTTACTTCCAGTCTCCAGTCATGACTTTTAAATCCCTTAAAAAAAAAATCCTTCAAAGCTCTCATCCACACTAGCAGTTCTGGATATTCTCCACATTAATCACTCCTACAAAAAGAAGTTAATGTTGTGCCTGTGCAAGCAAAAACCTCATGAAACTGCATGTCGAATTTAAAAATCAGCCCTTTCTAGCATTTGGAGTCCAAAAGTATAATGGAAGCACTGACTCAACAGTGGAGCATCTGCAGCCACTTTCAGTGAAGATGGAAGATAAATCAGTGCTGGAGGCATGCTCAGGAGGAGCCTCTTCCTACATGACCGATGCATTCAGCAATCCAGCTTGCTGGCTATTGTTCCTGTTTGCTGCAAGGAGAAACTCTGCTGGGAGAAAGACAACTTTAATAGAGCTGTACAACAGTATTTCTTGGTCCATAGGGATTAGTTAGCTACTTGTTTCCTATCCAGTTTCCAAGCAAGATACAAATCTATCTTATGACGTTAGCTTTGTTTATACTGATTTCTAGGTGCTGGACTACATTAAAAAAAATGTCTTTCAGTACCAACAGATTCGGCATTTTTATGACCAAACTGTCATTGCTAAGCATCCCGTGCTACATTCAAGCCATTTCAGAGTCAGGATCTTTTCAGTATCATGGAATAGCAACTTCACACTGAGGTGAGCTTCAGCATGCCAGTAGAAGCTTATTCTTGAGAACCCAAAAACTGTTTTGCTGCAAAGTGGACAGACTCCTGCTAGAGGAGAAGGTTGTGAATATTTTCTTGTCTCTGAACTTGAATTTTCTTTTGCTTTAAAATGGATTAATTCTTGGGCTCCATCTTCCATTTCCATTAGTACATTCACATTTAACATACAGCAAGATTTACTGTCTACTGAAGGTCTCTTACAATATAATTCCCCTCAAAATCTGACATTTTTTCAACTTCTATATGGTTCGTATAGAGCATGACAATGCATTTTCCACAGATGGTTTTAATTTTGGGAACCACAACCTAGGTGCCATGTTTATTTCAGGCCTCTTCAAATCTTGCTCTTCGTAGATGACAAACTGATTTTTATCACAGTAAAAGTGTGCAACAACATCCGTATCAATTTATGGTCCTAGGGTTATTACATTAGTGGCAACATTCTTAAGGCATTTATCACCCATTGTTAGAAGTGACTAAGTTTTACTTCATCATATAATCGGTTCTTTTTCTCACATTATGTTTTGCTTTTTCCATCTGTTAGTTTCCATGAAGTTGCAACACAGTTTTGGCACAAACTAGGTAATTTCCATCACAATGTATTCATCTTTCTTCATATTTTTGTCAAACATCTGGAATCGTTCTGCATTTCTCAGTAAAGCAAATATTTACCACATCTTGCTCCTTAAAAGAGTGGAGAAACTTGACACTAGATGATGCTTTGACTAGGTGTGTAAGGTTCTGCATCTTCAGAACCAAGTGTATTCATTTCCCAACGGAATTCATATTTACTCTGATTCAATTCAGCATCTAAAGAAATTCATAGAACATTTCTTGTAATTACAGCTCATAATATTCTGAATAGTACTGGGAAAAAACAAGATAATGCATTGTAAATATACTTAGACAATTACAAGAATTTTGGAAAGAATTTTCTGGACTATACATTTTAAAAAGGCAAAACCAAAAATCCAACTTGAGAGCTTGTGACATCTTTTTTTCCTTCAAGGCTGAAAGCTTGCTTTTTGATGAGAAGATAGCATCAATTGCTTTTGCTTTGCCTTATTATTGTTTTGCTATTAAAACTTTGTTATAGTAAGTAGTTTGTTAACATTGGAGTCTGTTCTTTATTAGTATATTTTTTCTCAAAGTGAGAGAAAAAAATTCATCTTAATTTACCATTAGCTCCTCCTAACAGTGGTATCAGTATTCAAAATTGGCAAATATAACTGTTCTACTACTATATTTTGATTTATAGGATTTGCTTTGTTGGTTCGTGGAATCATGTAAAAATATTAAGATTAGTAACACTATAAAACATCCCACTTCTGTACATCTATAGCACAGGAAACAAAGATAAACCTCAAATTTTACTTAGTGCAGTGGCAGATCATCTAGCATCATCTGCAAAAAGCCTCCTGTAACTTCTGGATTTAGTTTTCAGGTGTAGAAATGCCCCAGATAGTATCTTAAGGCAAAAGAAAAATAAAGGAATTTTATACCAGAAGTACAAGCTTTTTGTGTGCTTTTCATGTTACAACATGTTCCTCACTCACAACTACTCCTAATTCAAAGTAAGAGCTCATTTCTCTTTTAACCATTTTGAGCATTCTCTAAACACTTTCCCTAGCTGCCTACATGTCCTTATAGTTCTCTGCTTCCAGAGGAGCTGTCAAAAATTGTGGACACCAATCATATATATTGCAAGATTTTCTAAGGGGTACATTTGTTTTTCCATCTTCTCAAACCCTCAAGAACTTTGCAGCAACTTCAGATAAAAGCCAAGCCTGTCTTTTGCTCAGATGTCTGTGATACAAAGCAAGCCGATTCTTCGAGGATAAAAGGTAACTCCAGCAGTGTCCAGACTTGTCTGGAATCAAACACTTCTTAGCTTACTTCACAGTACAAGCATAGATTTCTGAATATCCCCACCTACCACACCTTTCCTGACCTGCCCACAACAGTACTCATACACTTTCTGTAGCCATGTTTTCCAGGGATTTGGAAGAATAAGCGTCCTTCACCAAGTGTTTGAATGAAGTGGGGTCACACAGTAAGGACAGATGTTTACAGATGTCTCACTGTTTACCTTTACACAGCTTGGAGAATCCATCTGTTTTCTTTTGTGCATTGGCAACATTGCTTAGTAATTATCTTCAGAATGGAAATCACCAGTTTTGCTCTTCTGACTGGTAGCAGAGAGAGGTGATGAGCACCTGGATAGTGAAGCCGCCTTGTTCAGGGACCAATCCTGTACATGCCACCTGCTGGGACCATTGCTCGCACCATCTAACTCTGACATTCCATCACCATTCCTCCTCCTTCCTTACACCAACTTTGCCACTCTGCTCACTGAAACCAGCAATATTCCCGAATAAATGGTTCGCAAAGGAAACGATTTGGTTTCAGACCTCTACAGTTCACTATTGCTCAGGCATCAGAAACGCGGTGCAATTTGGACTTAGTTTATGCCAATGCCTTGTGAGTTGGTACTCAGAACCATACCCTGCAGTTGTACGCAATGGAAGAGCTGGTTGATCTGCCTCCTTCTTAGACTTGTTCCCACATCTGCAATTCTCAGTAGGTATTCAGAAAAATAATAGATTTTTTAAAGGTCAGTGAGCCAGGAATATTGTAATTTAAGTGGAAAGCTGTGTGTATAAAACAGTTAACAAAGAAAACACATTTGGCTGGAATAATGAAATGCCTGAATGCACTGAGTGATGCAAATAATACTAAACTTGTACCACTACTTGTCAAGCAAACAGACAAGACTGATGTAGCATTATGTACATATTACCTCAGTGTGAAAGCTATTCCTCTCACTAGATTCTGACTGCTTGCATGGCCAGCATCCCAAAGAAAGAATCCTTATTGTCTTTTTTTTCCCCCCACTTCTACACTGGAAGTGATAACATAATGACCATCATGAAAGAACACACACAGCTGTTCTGCTAACCAGACCAAAACAGACACAGCCATTAAAATGGGAAGACCAAAGAAAGACTAAATGCCAAATGATTAAAACCTACTATGAATTGAACCTGAGATATTGTAACTCCTTTCATGTTGTTTTTTAAGGAGCGGTATCTCAAAAAGCACTGTAATGTAAAAGCCAGACAAACACATTGTATGTGATATAAAAAGAACAATTAAACACACAGAGCGTTAGCATGTGAAAGAAACATGTTGCGATTATGTCAAATACTGCTTTTTATATTTTATTAACAAGCAAGCATCCCTGGAACTGAGTCTATATAAAAATACTTCATTAACCAATCAGGATACAAGGGAGTTACATAAATTTATTTTATGCAACATTGATTAGTTTTGAAAATTCCCATTTTTAATGTTTTAATTTCATATTTTATTTTTTTTTAAAAAATCACTAAAAGGACACAACCCACAAAAATACAATCTGTATCTGCTCTATATTTACAGATAACTGGTCACTATTAAGGCACAGATTTAAAACTAACATTTTTATGTAGCAAGTCAAATATTTGTGCATAACATAACACTAACAATACCGTACACTGTACTGTCATATTCCCTTTGTGGATTCAAAATAAGTGAGAAATTTTTTTCTTCCAGTGTGTTCTTTTTTTTGTGTGAAGCCCTATTGAAAAATAACGTTGTTAATGGGAAATACTTTACTTTAGTGTAGATGATATAAGCACTGCTCAGCAAAAGACCACATCAACTTAATACTGTAATAAAATCAGTTTGAGTATAGCACTGTCTAGATACATCGTATGTACTTATGAAAGACTAAAAATCTAAAAGTGTAAAGGTTTTTTGATGCTTTTAAGTTTAGGCAAAATAAGCAAGAAGGGGTTGCAGATGTTCCTGTATGAAGTGTGGCTGAGTATTTCTTTCATTAAAAATATTTTAAAAAATTAACATGACTGAATACAGTTTGATTTGCAACCACTGGTCTTGCAAATGCAAAACATTTAAATGACAGCTTACCTGTAAGCTTGTACATAGACCACATGAATGGAACTACCTACAGGCTTAGAAGTAAGCACAAGTGTAAATAATTTCAGAATTAGAAGCTGTGACTTCCACAAGGGTTTCCCTTAAGTTTGTCTTGCCTGTGTAACACACATACACACAAACATCTTAGAGATATGTGGATATTGACTTCTGGCATTTGAGCACAGTAACTGATGTGAACAACTGTGTGCATACAAGATTCATTTTTATCCATTTGGATCCGCAGTATAATTTTAAAACCAGAGGAATTTAACTGCTACTTGATCTACAGGGGAAGTCACCCAGCTATACACCATTAAGTAGATATGGCTGAAACAAGTACTGAGCAGTTATTTCTTTTCCTAACCTCAACAAGACTTTATATTATCGCTTGATCATCTATGCCCTCAAGTAATATCTTTAAATTCTCTTTGTGTGTGCAAATTTCTCTATACATCATTTTGCACTCTCACCTTGAAAGAATGAATTATCCATGGAAAGTGTCAAAACTATTTCTCACCCATTTTTGCATAAAAACCAACTACTGTAAATGTTATTCTAATGCCTTCTATTAAGAGCACTTGACAGTGGTTTATGTCCATCTCAAAAGGCTTGTACACCGAACAAAAATAATACATTACAGTAGAGGTAATTCACAATATTTCTTACGGGAATGCTTTTCAACAAATTAATGCTTGGAAACTTCATATTGCATTGCAGAAAGAGGCACTTCATGAATTCCTTCATTATATCAGAACCCTTCATAAACCCATAACAAGACATCTGTAAAGACAGAGGAATAATATTGCCAAATTATTTGGACTTTCACAGTATAAGAATGTAATAGTTAGCTCTAGCCACTTCTAACATGGACTCTTTCTGTTGAACATAACTTGTTTCAGAAATAGTTCATCTCCAGAGTTTTAAAGACTTCTGCAGCTGACAATTACAAATCTAGATTGAACAAAACAGATGCTATTACACCTATTTTATGTAGGTTGCTTAATTGCTGCATGCATAGTCATGTAAGTAATATGTGTCATTTATTAAATGGCAACAGTGCTGTCTTGTCAAATTAGATTAGTTGTCCGTTTAATCAAACTGACAGCCCAGAGCTCTAGTTTGATGAAAGCCTTTCATTCTCTACCATAAATCCGCAGTAGATCAGTTTAATCTCGTACGTACTGTAGGTGTATAGAATCTAAAAATAAAAGTCTGATATAAATAAGTGTCCTTTAGTGGCAGGGTACTAAAAATAGCCCTTTGCTTTGAGACAACCATTAAAAACAGTTTTAGCATAACAGGCAGCAGTTAAATATGATGACTGCAAAGGGTTAATATTGCAAGGTCCATTTTGGTCTTTCATTGCATCTGTTACAGTGTGCGAGTATTATTGCAAGCAGCGTTAGAGACTGCTTCATAAGAGCATAATAGGACTGGTCCACCAGCAAGGGGCTTGATTTTGGAGCAATCTCTTCAGATAACTACCAGGGAGACAGAGAGAGGGAAAAATCTGCGTGGGAACCAGTTTCTAGTACCATTATAGTGAGATGTGACTTAATACAGAAAACACCTGAAAAAATTTCATTAGTGCCAATAGAAAAATTGATATGGAAATGAAAGAGAAGTAAATTTCCACAGGACAAGAAATCAGAACATGTAAAGTGCAGAAAGACCTCAATAATTATTTTAAGCAGTACCAGAAAAATCCATCTTGATAAAACCAAAATCTATGCTCTCTGGCATCCCAGCCCTTCATTCTCCCTTCATTCAACAAAGTAAAAATTCAGTGCATACATTATAGTTATAGGTAATAAAATACTAAACAAAGAACCCTATATTATTATTATTATTATTGCAAATTCTGTCCAATCTACAAGAGTAAAACGTCACCCACATTTGGTGTTTTGAAAGACAACAGACAAAGTGTGTTTCGTTTTTCTTTTTGTTTTGTTTTGTTTTTTTGGCACAGTATTGTGCAGACAAAATGCTTTGGTCCTTGACACCCAAACTCCCAAAGTGCAGAGGGCGGTGTGCAGTGAAGGCTGTCCACAGGATTGCCATGTCCATCTTTACAGCTGACTTTCTGAGCCACAACTTACTGCTACCAGCGACCGCTGACACTAGCAATGTCCGAATGATACTGGCGCGGCAGTCTTCCACTAGCTCCACCTTCCAGGAATGAGGCCCGGATGTTTGATGGGTCGAAGAGCTTTCTTCGGTTTTTATTCAGTTCTATCAAAAGGTCACACCCAGAAAAATCTTTCATCAGAAATTAATCTGAATATTCTGATCTAAACCAAAAGCAAAACTTCTATTTAAATAAGTGAAATATTTTAGACAGAACAGTTAGAACTGAAGATGTCTGTGAGGTAGTCACGCAATTTAACAGTTCA
>NW_010191509.1:22855-57315 GCF_000695765.1 Mesitornis unicolor
AGAATGCCAGGTTAGGACCCTTAGAGGGGCTGTGTGGGATGCAGGCATCTATATGATGCAATTCTTATTTGGCACTGATGCACTCTGGACTAGATAATAGTTTGCAATATTGATTTAGATCAAATTGACATAGCTGAAACACTAAGAGTGTTCTGTTACATTACTCAGAGGCTGCAATCTTCCTGAAGGTACATGCACACAGAATGTACAGCTGCAGTACAACCATGCAATGTAAACTGAGATGATAGAAAAGCTTATTAACATCTCTAAAATTTCTCAATGCGCAATTTTTTATTTTAAACACAACACTGAAGCACCAATTTTTTTTTTTTGCTTCTCCACTTTCCTATTCTTGTAAAAAAACTTCATGATAAGACACAAATCAGTGGAAGACTACATAGTATTTCATGATAGCCATTGAACTAAGTACACTGCATTTTTACCCTTCTTTATACCACCCTTTGAAATTCATAAACATTCACTAATGGCATCAGCAGAAGAGATGCAATTAGGAGAAAAGTGATCTAGTGTTACAATGAAGCATCTGAAGAAAACTCTTACTCTGATACAGATTTGCCTAGACAATGACGACAGAGCACTCCTATGTAATATAAATCTCATGCTATTTATTATAATTAGCAAAATCTAGTTAGGCATTACATACTACAGCAAATTGTAAGAAATCCTATTTGGTCTTCATTTTTCTGCACGTAGAGTACAAGCCAACCTTCTAATTAAAGCAGGTTGGAAAAATTCCAAATAAGAGTTGTGTGTTTCTTTTCAAACCTATACATTTTGCAAAAACAACTGGCCTTGAAAAAACCAAATCAACACCAAAACCAAGCAAAAAACCAAACCAAAACCAAAGCTCCCACAAAACCAGGCGGTTTTTCCCAGTAGGACAATTTGTTCTGCTAATTAAGAGAGCGGAGGACAGGGAACCAAAAGACGGAAAATGCCAGTTCCAAGTGGTATGTAGTGCCATTCAGCCTCTACAGAGCCTGTAATCCAAGAGCTTCTAGGACTCACAGTTTTGGCACATAAAACAGAGTTCACAATCTGCTGTGAAACAAACTTCTACCGAGTTCCAGCTTTAGGAGGGGATACAGGACTATGCAACTGAAATCTCATTCAGTAATGCGGAAGCTCAAATAAAGCCTGTGTTTAAGTGCCTTCTGCTCAGGGGTGAGTAAATATGACTTCTGTGGACTAGACTCCTAATTTTCAGTTTTTCCAAGATCCTTTGTCAACTATAAACATGCAACTCAAGTGAGAAGAACACAAACAATACTTTAAATCAACAAACTACAATCTGTCTTATTTACCTGAGATTGCAAGCAGCATTTTTCTTCTGGCACCAAAAGTGGTAATTCCCAACTCTTTCAAATCTTGATCAGTAAGAGTAAGGAATGTCTGCAGATCAATCTAGAGGAAAAAGGAACAGGAAAATTATGCAAAACCAGTCTCTTCCCAGAACTCTTAAGCCATAAATGTGGTTCAGAACAGCTTCACAGTTTTTTTTCCTACTGCATTTTACAGTTGCTCTATCAACCTACTCTTTGCATGTCAACAGCAATCATTGCTTTCCAAAGCAATCACACAGTAGCTCAATTTGCTACTCTATTTCTGTCAGAAAAAAACAAACTAAAAAAGGAGCCGTTTTAGAAAAGCATAGAGATCAATTAATCTTCATTATTTGCTGCTCTTGAGTATTTGCCACAATTGCTACAACGTACTTGGAAAAGCCAGGCATGTACGTCTGTAGATATGGTACATGCTGCAAACTATAGTAGGTTAGTAGAGAATGACTACTCAACTACTGGCAACACATTTAAAGTTGGAGCACTGAGCATTTCATAGCATTCCAAGGCGTGTGCAACCATGTATGCCTGTGGGGCTTTTCTTTTTTTGCTCCTAACACAATTCACAGAAATGTAATGGAAAATTTTTTAATTTTCTCTCTGGCCATACTTAATCAACAACTCACGAGGTAAAGACCAAAAACCAAAACCCCCCCATCCAACAAAAGCCATCTTTAGTGTTAGAAACCAACACAGCCACATCTTTTCAGGCATAGCAAGTGGGTCAGATATTAGGAAAGAATTAATGACTGGATAATATGGGTACTATGGAACATACAAGGGACTACAGAGAAGATAAATCTGAGGAACTGCACGCAGAGTTACCTGAGCCACAGCTGGATTTATTTGCACTGATGGAGGATTTACCTTGCTGTTTTCAGACTGGTTGCAGGCAGACCCATACTGGTGTCTATCCCACACCTGCCAGTGCCTTGTAACCCAAAAAAGTTCAATAGCTCAGGTGCAGTCAGTTCCTAGGCACTTTTGTGCAGTACTGCTCAGGAATAAGATTCCCCCAGAGAACTTAAGCAGCATGATTAGAGAGAGTCAAGAAATGCTGGTATGAAACACCAGATCAAGCTGCCTCCAGGTTGAAACAGCAGCAACACACTTCAGTGGACTCAGCACGATCTGTGAGTGTGTGCACATGAGTTACCTAGTGCACAGCAGAAGGTTCACATTTGCCTCATGTCTACCCTTGGAATAGTGCAGTACACACTTGAACGTGGCCCTGGTGAGCACAGTTTTCCTCTGGTGAAAGCAAATCTGAAGTTAAATATTGACAAACCAGAGCAACTTGTGTGACATGAATGGAAGGCCCTCCTGGAGTTTATTCTTCATGAACACATGCATGGTTAATGACATGAAAAATCTGTGCAAACAAACCTATTTGTGTGGTTTATTAGGAGAAAACATGCAGGAGCAAATCTGAGATGAGGAACTGATGCAGACCTCACTGCCGATATAGATGGAAAAAAGTCAAAAGACATGTGTCCACAACACAGGAATATGCCAAATCCAACTGTGGTCCTTCCCCTCTACAACAAGAGGTACTGACACATGGACATCTGTGTAGTTCCCTAGTACACCCAGTTCCAGTGGTGTGACCCACACAACTACAGTGCTTTCAGGAAAAGCTCAGAGGTTCTGTATCTATGCCAGGAAGTCTTGCAGCTGTGCTGACTGTACTTTTTTTGACACACAGTTAAATCTGTCACCAGAATAAACTATCTGCAGATAGCCAAGTCGACCCTTCCTATAAAGTATTCTATGGATATGAAATATTACCACTTGGACTAAACTGAGATTAGTTGGTGTGGAGGTGGAAAGCTCACAGCGGACTGACCAGCTGGGAAGTCAACTGGCATACAGGGGAAGAGGCAAGCAAAGAATGTATGTGACCCCAGCGTCAGCTGAGACAAGACATCACTATGGAATGCAGACTGGATTTCCAGAACCTATACATTAAGTTGACTGAAAGATCTTAAATTCTAGTTAGTATTTTAGTTTACAAGTGGGACTCAAGGTTTAAACTTTCTTGAAAGCAAAGAAAAAAAAAGCCACCAAAAACCCCCTATCAAAGGTGCAGGACAAAAATTGTACTTGTGTCCAGGCTGGCTAACTGGAAATGGAAAGATGTATGATACAGCTTTGAAAGAACAGCTCATGAAAACCCTGTGAGACTTCTTAGGGCCTTTGGTCTAGAGACAGAACAGCTACTGCTGGAAAAGATGCTACAAACACAAAGATGTCTTTCAAAGGAGTACTAACCTCTTGCTGTTGAAACACGTCTGTGTATTTGCCCAAACCAAGTTTGCTGAACAGCTCAGGCAGATCAGATCCCTTAAACAAACTGTTCAGGTTACAGCCATTGCTTCCCGTCAGCGAGGAAATGCAGTCCATGTAGTTACTGCTACTGAGATAGTGTTCAGCTGAAAGGGAAGAAGAGTGCTTTTTCATCATGTCACAGAAGTGCACAATTTTGTCATATCAACATTGTATTCAATTAGATCATTAAATTATCAAAATATTTAAGTTTATTATTCAGCAAAAAAGCCACTGAGAGAATGAACAGCATAAAGCAATTTTTTTTTGATACGTTCCAGTGTTTGTTTTCTATAGAAATAATAAAATCATTATGTGAACTGTCACAGGAATACAAGTCATGAATTCATATAAAGGAAAGGGCTGCAAGATTCCATTGCATTTCCTCATCTTGAGCCCTCTTTTTTCCCCCCAGTAAATATTTTGGAACCAGCCGTTTTTGGTTTGGATGGATAGAAAACCATGCTGGAACAATTCCTGGTAACAGGAACTACATAGTAGATAGATAATTTGGCTATTATTTAAGTACAATATAGATAAAAAATAAATGCAATAGTTTTTAAGAAGTCTAAAACATGAAATACACTTCTTATAAAATTTTAAGTTGCAGTCCTAAAAGGTATATATTTTAAAGAAGTTTCCACTATGAGGGTCTTGAAAAAACCAAGCAAACTGATTTAGCAGTGCAATCCCTTTCCTCTGTGTATGCATACTGATAGTATGGAATCACACAGCTCATAATGGTTTTTCCTCGTGCTGCACAAGAACAGGATAGCTCCCCCAGAGAGTGCATCAGGAATTTGCGTAAATGAGGCTGCTGTGAGAGCTCCCTCCCTTGTTAGAGGCACAGGAAAGAGTAACGGTGAACGCATAAGAGGCTTGCAGGAGATAAAGAATACTTTCCCAGTGCGTAAAATTAAGATTGCTCCAGAGACTTCTGCTATGACCTCCACTATAGACTGACAACATGATGTGAAAAATGGTCGTTTTCACAACTGGCTATGCCACATTTCTTATTTTCTGACCACAAACTAGATAGAAGCATCTGGGATCGGATCTAGAGTTTGAACTTGTATCAACCTCAGCTCCATCTTGGAAAAGTTTTACAATACAGTAAACCACTCAATGTTGAAGATGTGAACATTAAGTTTGACAAACGAAGCAATAACTAAGTTGATTTTTTAGACTTTAAAAGGTAGTGCCTCAATTTCTTCACTACAGTAGTAAGATAACAGTAAAAATACACAAACAAAAATTCATGATCCTACACTTGAAGCAGATACAAGGCCAGGTATTGAAAACTTAATAGTAAGAAATACTTCCTACTGGTACAGTCAGGAAGCATCATCTTAAAAATAAAGTAATTCAACACTACTATGCAACTGTGTCAATTAATACTTACATTTTAGTACTACTGCACCTATACATTAAGGTAAATACAATTGTCCAGCTAACTCTCAGCTCTTCCTTTCATCCCTCTTCAACACATTTCATTCTCTGGGAAAGCTACAACTGCTACAGAACAGTCCTTCCCCTACTGTCAATGTATTCATGCTTCTATTTTTCTTCTAATCCTTATGGAAATACTTTTAAAATTCTTATTTATTTTTATTAACCTAGAGCTTCCATTTTTGTCCAATTAACTTGGAAACATCAATAGCTTGATTTCAAAGATAAAACTTTTCATCTGTCTTGTTTTGTGAGTACTTACAATATGTTATACAGCTGTTCACAGCTGAACTAATGTGCTTTTGAAAATCATGAATAAGTACAAGTAAACCAACCATGAATATTTTCTCTAATTGAAGCTGTACTTTCTTAGTATGTCCAGGGTTTACTGTCTGTACTTTGCAGTTAATCTGAGATTTAGGTTTTATTCACCTTTATAAGAAAACTGCAACAAAAAAGCAAAACAGCCATAGCAGTTATTTCCCTATAATGCAGTTAGTTAGTATGGACCAGTGTTCTCTACCTCCATTTTTCACTCTTTCAGGAAGGCATATATTAAGTTATTAAAAAAAAATGAAATTAAGTTTCAAAGAGTGCAACTGAAGTAAAATTTTGATTTGTAAGTTTCAAACATTGTTCAAAAAGTCGTTACAAAGTTTATAGCCTGTATCCACAGAAACTAGTGTTTAAATTCATGTGCTAGGCCATGCCAAACATAAGGACAGTCTTCTTTTATCACCATAAAGAGAGTCATGCTTTAAAATTCAATATCAGCACAGATTATGACTTTTCCACCAGGGGGCAAATAGCCCAATAAAGACCTGGCTGTCATTGCATTGATAACAGGCAGAAAGATGGTAGTTTAGAAATAAACTCTTTTATAGGTCTGTTTTCAGCATACCTTGAAAAACCCCAAGACACCAAAGAGCTTTCAGCAAGAAAGTCTTGCATTTAAAAATTTCCTTAACAATTTTCCTTTTGGACCATTATTCGTATATCATGTTATACAGTCTTGCACATGCTTTCACTTTTCAATTTGTAAAAAAGTTCACTTTTACAGGTGTTGGTAATGTAAAACCTTAGTGATGTCAGGAAAAATTAAAATAAGGATTCGTTGATATCAATTGGATTTTTTAAATCAGATCTTAAGAAACTATTAACCTGATTTATTTTGTTTCCTTTTGGGGCTGCCAATTGAGGAAACAAATTCATTATGAGCTGTGGGTCCAAGTCCATTATGGTCTCTCCAGTTATCAGATTCACTGCCACTTCCCAGGTGCTCCCGACTGTTGGACCGTGAGAGAGACATCGACGAACCCTGCAAAACACAAAAAGAAAATTTGGGTAGAAAATAGGAGTTTCATTGTGACTCAGATGTTTTCTTTGAAGCAGCTCAACTGAAAAAAAAAACCAGACAAATGAACAGCTTTTAATGCCTGCAACCATTCTTTTGGCAGTTGATCAATAGTAAAATAATTGCAAACTGGACACAAAAAACCAGCAGGTGTGCTCAAAACGTACAGAGTTTACAGATTTTAAGCAGAAGTTATTTAAAGACCACGCTTCAAAATAAGTGGCTCAGTATTTCCAAGTTTGTTTCCAAAACTGTCCATGGTATCAAATTCCCACACAAATTCCAGACAAAGCAGTCTATCGACTACATCCCTTCACAGGGTAGAGAACACAACAGAACGTTTATCTGAAGCGGATCGAGTACAAAAGTACTTGACAACAATATTGCACACAATACAACAACTAAAATCCTGCAATGGTTTGTTAATTTGCAGATTTTTTTTTAATTTAGATTTTCATGTTTCTGTAAAGTACAAATTATCAACTCATTACCATGGGTCAGAATGTTCCAAAATAAGGCAACAATATTGCCTGAAAGCAGCAGTTAACTATGGAATTGAGTGGGGATGTACTCTCAAAAATATGGACATTATTGCTTCTACAAATTGTGAAACCAAATGAACAATTTAATTCTCTGCACTTGCATCAAATTCCAATAGAAAAGCATAACTTTGGAGGCAGCAATCTTTTCTACTATTCAGGAAAATTGACACTATTGAAAAGAAAAAAAGCTCCTTTGCAAAATTGCAGAGGTGTGAGCTATAGTTAGCATGACTCAAGAAATGAAAAAAGGCAGGAATTGATTTCAAGTCTTACAGAAGAGCAACAAGAGACAGGGCCTCAACATTATGTTAGCTCATAGTGATGTCTGGGAGTTGTGAAGTAAGAAAGATGTAATCCAATGTTTCTGAAAAACTGAATGGACAGTAAAATATGATAGTGAAGATAAGATACGCTTGGTGAGCTTATTTTACAAATTAACTTCCCAGACATTAGACTATAATACCAATAATACGTCTGTTCAAAGACCTGACTCTCAAATGTCCATGTAGGAACCATAGTGGTACTGCCTTTAATACAAATTATGTTGAAGACTGCTAAGTAGAAGAGGGATACAAGGAATCCAAGATTTTTAGTTTCCCCAGATGTTTCCACAATAGCTCATGCCAAACAATGGGAACAGGAGTCTTGACCTGACTTTCAAATGTCCGTGTAGGACATAGTGGTACTGCCTTTAATACAAATTATGTTGAAGACTGCTAAGTAGAAGAGGGATACAAGGAATCCAAGATTTTTAGTTTCCCCAGATGTTTCCACAATAGCTCATGCCAAACAATGGGAACAGGAGTCTTAAGATGCTATGACTTCACTGGAGAGAGCGAAGCCTGTGGTTTGCACATGGGCAGACACTGAGTGACTAAGACACAGTGTTCTTGGTTAGCATGACATGACTGCTCAGAGACTTTCAGCAGCACATCATGGTCTGGGGGAAAACCTACTCCAGCTCAATCAGTATAGAAAAGTACATAAAAAAACCCCACCACACAGATCTTGGTTGTAGCTTTGTCTCTGCCCCTAGTTACTACTGCAAAAGCTCACTATGTGTATCTAAACATATTAGATGTAGCTGAATGACACAAAAAGTGTCATTCACATAACAAGTGAGGAACACCAAAGCACATTCTTGCCATGGTGAAATATTTATTTTGTGTTAAAAGATAGATATACCCTAAAGAAAAGCTGTATGATGTTCCAGCCCTGAAGAAACATATCATTTACATTTTATGTAAGCAGGATAGAAATAAAGAAAAACATGTCTCTGTGGAAGCTGAGAAAGATTACAGCAAGGAAACACAGCAAAAGGCAACTTTAGAGCACCTTTGTAAAGAAAGTAACACACATTTCCTGCAAGATTCCTATAGCAGGACTCTGAGGAGACTTGCTGGGCCCTATGGCTGCCTCCCCCTGGGAAATTTCTGAGCCCAGCGAATAGGGCAAATAGAGCAAGCTCTTCCAGTCCTACAGCTTTGTCAACAGAAGATGAGTTGCAGCCATTTCTTGTTCTAACATTCTGCTCCACCATGCAGTGATTCATATTATACAGTTTATCTGATATATACATGTTGTTTTAATTAGGTTACAAGATTTCTACCACTTGTCTACAACTATTGAGACATTTGGTCCCATATGTTAAGTTTCTTTAAACAAATATATTTTCAGGAGCAGACCTCTATAAAGCTAGACCAAGATTTATAAAGTAGATATAATTTTGCATGTTGGGCTGAATGTATTCCATATGCCTTAATATTTACATAAGAAACATTTTCCACAATTAAAAAAAGTATTTAGAACCCTCAGCAGAAACCTAAAAATCTTATCTGGAAGACTTCTTTTTACAAAATTTAGTTAGATGTTTCTCAAGAAAAACTGCATCATTCACTAGAAATAAGTTTCCATTACAGTATAGTTTTTTGATACCTCATATGTAGTTGTCATAGATGGCTTGTACGATACGTGATTTGCTCTTCTTAGTTCCTTGATAGTTTCTGCAGGCATAGATTTCGAGAACCCCAAACCACTCCACGTATTTGTTGGAGTTCTCACTTCCGTTACAACTGGTTTCTTTAACATAGCTGAAAAGATACAAAGACAAATTGGTAAATCTCAATCTTAGTAAAGGTACTGAGATGATAACCCTGAAGTCATGTACGCTAACAGACTTCAACCCACCAAAGAGTAAATTCTAAACACCTGCACTTGCTACACAGCTTGAATCCTACCCTTCCTTAAGGCAGTTTACTCTGTCAGATGATAGTTAAACCCCATAGGGCTACAAGGAAGCCAAAAGAATCATGTATCTGTTTCAAAAAGAAGGGTTTCTGGGTTTCTTTTTGCTTGGAGTATCTGGTGTATTTTTAACAGGGATGTATCTTTAACTGTCTTAACAACACGGATCATTTGCATATGGATATAATCACACAGAATATCCCATCCACAAGTTTATACTGTATTTTATACTATACTGGCATTAAGACATTTTTGGAATATGAAAACTAATATACAACCTGTTTCACTGTTAGCTTTAAATTTGATTAAAAATCAAATTACAAAACTGAAAATTCAGAGAACTCTTTCACCCATGTACTAACAAACTCTCCAGAAGTTACTGTTTATCCACATACCTTTGGTTGCTAGTAGCTTCTTCTGTTCATAGTCAAATGCCTAAAAATTAAACATGCAGAAGACAGCTTAATTGCAATTCTAACAAAATGTCATTGCAGCACTCAGCTTTTTGTAAAGACAAAGGTTTTGAAAGTGGCCAGTGAATACATCTAGGAGAAACCTGAAGCACTGCGCAGTAATTTGACAGTAGTCCAGTGAGAGCCTTAGCTACTTAAAGTGCTCACTCAAACATAGATAAAGACTCTAAATAACTGTCTGACATCTTTTTGAGGGAGGCTGCAGCAGTATTCACAAACTGTTCAGGCAGAATTTTTCTTCAATTTTTTTTTAACAAGACGTTTTTACAAGCATAGTTTCTCTTCCTTAATCATCTGTTCTTAGCATTTAAAACATTCAACAGTACAAAAAAAAGATAAAATATATCTTAGAGAGCAAATCTAGGTACCACAGTTATTTTTAATAATCTTTCAAGTTTCGTTCTCCATCTTCTGAAAGGAAAAGAAGCTAAATTTTGAGAGCATTAAAAAAAAAAATCTTGTATTTGCACTACCTATGGCAAGGGAAAATTTTTAAAGTTTAAATTCCCCTCGTTAAATAAGTTATGTCTCCATGAATTACAGATCGGCAAGTCTAAAGGTACACTGAAAACTACAAAAATGCAGTATTTTGCCTGAAGTGTTAAATCCACTACTTGAAATAACTAGAGCTCTGATAAGGAAAAGGGCTATAACACACTGACCTTCATCTTGTTCCACTGCTGCATGCAGTTCAGTCATGCCCACACTGATCAATCTACACTGAAAACTACTCTGTTACTACTGCTGGACAAACAGTCAAAGGGGTCTCTCTCTTTGGGAAGATTTGCAATACCATGGAAGTAGTTCATAGCATAGTAGTAGGCTGTAGTTAACCAAGTAGGAACAGTACAAGAAAAAACAGGAGTACATGTACATATGCATGTTTGCAAAGCAAAACCAGTGTATTTACTCCAGTAAGTCCTCCCGTCTATGAACCTGAAGCTATAGAAAAAAAAATTGTATTGACAGTACTCATGAAAAGCTGTAAAATGCCATTTGTAAATATAATTCTCTTCTCAAAGCAACGAGAGAAGATTTTTACACACAAATGATGCTTGCGTAGACTAATATAGCCATCCGATTTATTCTGGATTTACATTTTTCCTATGCAACAGAAGCATAAGTGCTTTTTGTCTGAAGCTTTTCAGTTGACAACCCACTCTTCAGTTGAAAGAGTTAACGACTTTGCTGGGAAATGCTTTTACTGAAACGGTTATGACAAGTCAGTCTATTGGTCAAGTCATCTTTGCATTCGGTGGTAACTTCACTTTGCAATGATCAAGTTTTGCACTAGATTTAGGTTTATTCAGAGAAACATACCTGCATATTTACATATGACGTCTGTGTGGCTAGACGTGCTCTTTCAGAGTTCTGCTGGGCAGCTGCTGCTCGCTCTGCTGCCCGTTCACTGCCAGGAGCCTTTTTATCAGCCATAGGACTTTCAGTAGCACTTAACTCTGCATCCGAGAGCAGCCTTTCTGCGGTACTGTGGGAGCAAAGTCTGTATTAACTACAGGATTCTTCTTCACAAGCAGTGAAACATTCAATGCACTTTTGATAATTAAGCATTACCCTGGGAAGTTTGGCAGCAAAATTCATGAAATGCCAGTAAACAACCATCTCAGCATTTTTAGCAATATTTCCAAAGTCTCAATTTTCCTTTACCTGTTTCTCTGCCAGTGAAACAAAGCATGTATTGCTGCTTCCTCTACTACCAAGAATGAGGCAGAGTTTATAGCTTCAGATTTTTAGCTGTTATCTGGAATTATCATGTGCTATCCCTATGCAGTGTGACTCCATAGCATTTAGCCTTGCTCAGGCCAGCAGTTCAGCAGTTCTAAAAGACTGATCGCAGTACGATAAAGAGAGATGTATCCTACTTGCTTTTAAAGCTTCAATAATCACAGCCCTACATGCTAAAGCACCTCTTAACGTAATATTCTCTCTCTAAAAATTAGCCACATTTTATGCCTGCTCTAGAAGATTGTAAACTGCTACTTCAAAGCAAAGGGATCATGATTTAGATGCTATAGACTACCCCAGAAAAATGCTCTAAGGAAACTATAAGCAGTATATCCTCAACAAAGAGAACAATACATACGAACAACTGACACACAAACAACTGAGTCTGGTTAGCAGGAATCCCTGGATTTCTAAACTATGAGAGCTGAATTAATGAAACAGCTATCACAGCTTTAACAGAGTAAATAAATGAGGTAAGAGAAAACATGCATCTCAAAGGAGCAATGATAAACAGTTCCCAAAAGGAATAGTGAAAACACTGCTTAAAGTAGATCAGAAAAAACATTGCATTAAGCATAAAACCTGTGTTGCCAAGACATATTATGACTCAGAAGAGCCTTCCCAACTGCTGGCTCATTAAAAAAAAACCTAACAAAACTAAAAATCGTTGAGACAAGTGTTTGAGAACATGCTGTTACACCCTGAATATCATTTTTCTAAGAAGAAAACAGCCTCAGGTACACACAAAGGGGAAAAAAAGCTGTCAGTCAGGAATTGTTCTCAAAACAATCAATAAAAAAGAAAAAAATGAGAGTGCAAAATGTATCCATTAGAAACAGGTAATTAAAGTTCCTCTGGAAAAAAAAATCTCTACTTTCTTGTGGGAGAGGAAAGGCATTTATTTTTTTCAAACCAAAGAAAAATACCTAAGATGTACAAGAAGCATTCAAGTCTGCAATTATCAGGAACTGGGGGTTATATTAATACCCACTGTGATTCAAAATCAAGCCCAATTTAAGTCAGTTCTTTGAGTATCTTATGACTAAACCACCCCTTCTACCTACAAAAAGACATTAAGTATTTTTGCATGGTGAACATTCCATTAATGTGTGTTTGTACATTTCACTTACTGCAAGTGAGAGTTTTTGGTGCCTTGCAGTAATTCAACTGTTTGTCGTTTAGCACAGGCCTGTTTGGAAGAGCTCATCATCTGCTTAAGATCACTGGTATTTGCTGAATGGGACGGACTTCTTGGCATGCCCACTTCAACAAAAGCATCATTGCAACCTGTGAGACCAATAAAGAGAACAGTTAAACAAAAACCCTCTTACATTCTAGTGAACTTACTGAAGGCATGACAGCTGTAGAATAAAACCTGCTCTTTCTTCTTACAGAATTATTGTAGTCTTCAGGTATAACAACTTGGTCAAGGTTAAGAAGTCAGAAATGTAAGTTCAAATTCACAAAAAAAGTGCTTGTATTCACATATATAGCACACACACTAAGTATCTTCTTTTCTAAAAGGTTGTTTTAATTAATATTAATTAATACTAAAACTGAAGATTGGCTACCAGAAGTGACTATGTATTTGAATAAATCTGATTATTTTTTTTATTCAAGTTTTAATAAACCTTGCCTGGTGCCCAGATAACTTTTGCTGGAATAAAAGCTCCCCTCTTAGTGTTCAAATATCTTTAGAATGTGTTTTTACAAATATTTATCACCTTAATTGGGCAATGTACCCTTTATTCAAATCACATTTCAAATGGCCACAACCCTTAATAAAAGGGCATCGACTTACTGATCAACAAAGTGTTTACACATATTTGCAGAAGTTTGAAGTGGAACTGGCTTTCCCTTCCTCCATGAATGACAGGACCAGTTCGTTAGTCCCTTTAGCATCTAAAAAGCAGCGTAACTGAAATGCTGTTATAAAACATGCAAATAAATTGTTTGCCAGTATCATCTAGGTTTGATCTACACAGTTTCCTGTGATAATCTTCTCAAAGGCATTCTTTAATTAAAAAGCCAAAATACAACTTTGTTTGAACCAGTAACAATTGTTATAAGCAATGAAGTTAAGCTGCTGTAAAACATACTAAAATTTTCACAGGTTATTTCCCTCTGTTCTTACAGATTAAATAAGATGTTACAAGCACATTTATGTTGACTTAAGGTGTTTCTATCAACAGTACAGCTCAGATACAATTTCTGTTTATTTTCTTGGACAACTAATCTGGGAGATCCAGCAATATTTTCCTTCAACATGGCTGCAAAACCAAAGCACAGGTAATATATTTACGTGTTTGTTTCATGAACTGTATATAGACTTCACAAACACTACCAGACAAAAGAATAAAATGTCAACATCTTACCTTCTGCACTATTTGACTTGGCAGCTACTTGTTCTGAGGCACCATGAGTACTTGTTTGTCTCACCGGATCAGTGTGGTTTGTGCTCAACACATTTTCTCCTAGTGATGTGGCAGACAGTGCAGCATACTTGATATTTGAGGCCTGAAATGATTGTCAAAAATCACTAGAGTGATTGTTATACTTAGCAAAATATTGAATGCATTTCCCTTTTCTCTTTGTGCAGGAGAATAAGAAATTAATTCCTGATATAGGAGAACAATATGTCTGAATGTTCCAATTTTCAATCATATTTTGAAAACACCACTGTTCTATTACTAAACTCAGCAGCTTTCAGTACCTACTAATATAGCTAGTTCTGTCTTTCAGCTTTTCTTAGTAGACGTCTATTAAAACCAGACCTGGTTCTCAGGAGAGTATTACACTTACCTTTACATGACCATTTAAAGAAGGTGAGCCTTTTTTATTCTCTGATTGTATGCCGTTAACATGGACTTCAACAGGAGTCAAGCCTGGTGGTGGAGATGGAGTGTTTTGACTGTAATTAGGTACTCCAGACAACAGAATACTCGTTAATGTTGCTTGGGCAGTAGATGGTATCATTAGGTGTGGAATAGCGGAAAAACCTGCAACAAAATTTGTCATGTTCTGATTAAGTTTCTCATTTAACTTTCTCAGGCATTACTTTATATAAATCTCTATCTTTACATAACTTTGATAGACCACTAAATAAGTTTCCATTAGAACTGCATGCCAAAAATATCATGCTTTATCTAACCACTATTTCATATGTTAAAATAGTCTTCTATATAAGAGAGATTAAAACTCTGCATGTGACAGCATGCCATAAGGTTGTATTAAGTTGTAACTTCAAATTTATTCATCTGTGTTGAGATAAATTTAAGAATTATTACTGTTCTAAAGAACAAATGATTCTGGACTTTTCAATTGTCGCTCTAATGATCTACGGTTGCACGAGTCATTTGTTTCACATTTAAATTCTACTGACCTGTGGCATTTGTGTTAGCAAGAGATGTTGCCCATAATGTGGGACTAGGCGTGCCTGAATTTGGACTCTGTAAGGGACTCACAGAGCTATTAAGGGCATTCAAGAGAGAGTTTGGAGCAGTTGAGGTGTTGACTGACAGGGCTGTTGGACCTAAAAGGCCTGCAAAAAATTATGCAAGTTATTATTTACCTAAGACTTACAGGAAAGCACTTTTCACAAAAGTATCCATTAAAAAAAACCTCAAAAACCAAACAAAACCCCACTAAATTGCACCAGCATGCATTTTACAAACAATTTTTAACATTAAACCTGCTGTTAATTTGGTACGTAAAGCACACTAAGAATTCTTGTTCTTAAACTGGGAAATCACATATCCAAGGATGGAGCATCTTTTATGTACTTCTACTGGACTCAACTATTGTCAATACAGAGTCTGCATCGGCTGCTTCTCAGCCCCATCCTCTCTTTGTATCCCCTCCATTGCTTCTGTCTGTTTCAGAAAGGCATTACCTAGAGAACAAGAAAGCAACTGCGCTTCACAACTTCACTTTCATTTCAGACCATAGCCTTTTTTCTCAGAAGCTCACATGAAAGAGCCACTACTTCCACATCAAGAACTGTTTAATTCTTTTTTGCATCTTCAATACTGACTGCAAATCATCTTCCCAAATGCATTCCTTATTCCCAAGACATTCCCTCACACCAGCTCTTCACAAGGCAGTTCAGCACTATACTCCAAAGATGTAAAAAAATCAACCCCAAAGTGCAGACATGACAGAAACGGTAACAAAAGCAGCATTAAAAACCACAGTCAAATGGCACAAACACTTGCTTTCTTGGGGGTCACACAGGGGCATGTGACATGGAACTATGCAGCACTCCTGGATGGCAGGTCACCAGGGAGCATGGTGGTTACATGAGAACTCAGTTTCAAGAACCAGCATCAACATTTGTCACTAAATTCTTCTGGGACTGCTTGATTTTCTATACATTTCTGATAATACGGTATTTGCAGAGCTTGAAAATAAAATGGTAGTTCCAGTCTGGACTATGTGCTGCTTCTATAAAAATACATTAAGATAGAAAAATTACACATTTCTGTCCAACTGCATACCCATAAGTAAAGTCTAAACTAGCAGCACATACATCCCTCAGGTACAGTGAGATACAGCCAGAACTGAAATGTGGTGTTAGCACTGTTTACTGTTGACAGGCTTAAGCACATGCCTAAATTAAGGACAGCCTGAGACTTCACAATATTACCAAAGAGGAAATTTAATTTGAAAGATTCTTCTGAAAGTTTTAAAACCAATGTCTTGCTTCACCTGTATTTCCCTCCCTTTCACTTTCAGCTGTGCAGTTTGCAACCCTCTACAGGTCATTCTGCAAAAAGATGAGTCACACGGCCGATAGAAAAAGTCCTGGAGGACATTTTACAACAACAAACCCTTGAAAGGCCAGATGCTTTTGGAATTCTCTAACACAAATATAACACAATTCCTTCTGCAACACAGACATCTGGTCCTTCTTCCTAGTATAAGTGAATTAAGTTCCAAACAAATATATATCTATAAACGTATATAGAGAGAGATATACATATAATAGAATTCATACCAAGCCCAGTGAGTCCTAGTCCTGCTGAGGACAAGATATCCAAACCAGGACAAGACAGACCAACAGGGCATGAGACAGTTGAGGGATTTGATGCTATGGTGACTCCACTACTTTCAAGTCCCAAGAGACATTTCCGTGCCTCGTACATATTTAAGGCATTTCGTTCAACGCTTTTTACAATCACAGACTGCAAAGAAAACAAAACAAAAAACAACAACAACAAAAAGAAAACCAGTGAGTAACAACTGTATAACATGGATCTCCAACACACACCACTTCTATTAATATTCCCTCATGGCTATCAGTAATGTAGCAGTGAGATAGCGTGAGATAATGTCCATTAACTGCTACTCAAATTCAGTGGCCTTGACAGTAAGTTTAGGGGTTTTGTATGCGCTGGACAATGAGAATGATGAAAGTCCTTTCTGTCTAAAACCACCAATTATTGTTGTACTTCGGTGCTAACTGGTATATCAAATCTTAAGTGCCCCAAGATCTAGAGAAGTAAGCCAATAATTAAAATTTTATCTTCTATGAGAGATCTATACCTCAAAGTGTACAAGAAATTGTTCATCTTAAATTCAGCTATTAAATTCATAGCTCTTCAACAGTAAAGCAATAAGTGTCTGGAAAACTAAATAACAGAAAACCAGTATTTGTTTCTTGTACATTCTCTACACAATGTTTCTTTGTATTTATTTTATATACCCCTATGCAGAGAAACTTACTTAGTGACACAATGGAACTTTCATTTCATATTTTGAAATTTTTGTCCGTCATGGCATTCTATACAACAATGCAGATAACAGTGTCCTATCCACACTCACCTGAATATTTTACAACTACCATCTCCCATTAGAAACATTTTGTAATTCTATTTCTTGTGGTTCTTTTCAGTGTCCTGTGTAGAACACTGTCAGACTTTTCTCAGTCATGATATTTGGGGGTTTTTGTGTGTGTTTGGTTTTGGGTTTTTTTTAATTAATTCTGATTCCCAAACAGCACTGCAGTTACATGGGTGAGATGCCATTTAAGACTACTCTTTAAAAAAAATGAAAAACGAATCAAGAGTAGTTCTAGTCAGACACAACGTATCTCATCCCAGTTTATTTCTTTTATCAGTATCTTCCATGCAAAGCTAATCTTTGTTTTGTCAAATATTTAGTGAAAAAGTCAAACAACCATAAAGGAGAGGTGTTGTAACATTTAAATTGCTATTTCAAGCAGAAAACATACGCCTTTTACAAGTTTATGATCCATTAAGTAAGGGAGGAGGAGCAGGTATGTCAACTCATCTGCTCTCAGAAGCTATCACAAAAGCCTACGACGAATATATTATCTTTTCACCAACCTTGCTTGGTTGCTTTGGCTTCGGCTTAATGCTTATGAAGACATCTAACTGCTCCATTAGCTGTGTTATAAACTGTGGTTCTACTTCAATTTCTTCCTTCATATCAAACATGAGCACAAGAGGAAGGCAACCCTGAAAAGACAAGACACAAAAGTTCATAAAACTTCTAACCTACCCTTTTCCCATCAAATTGTTAGCAATAAACTGAAATATAGAGATAGTAACACACGCACATCACGATACAGTAAGTTCAGAAAAAAATAGCAAGGATGAGATTTTAAGTGAAACCATTTCTGTGTAAGAACACAGGTGTATCTTTCTACCCTGTGATTCTGAACAAACAGTTCGGTGGTATAAGGGTGAAATGATTTGTGGAATATTTGACATTCCAATCAGCACATGTGCACCCTGCATTAGCTCTTTATACAGACCTAGAGGGGTCCAGAGGATTCAAATTCAGAAATCACTATTACCTATTAAATCACAACAAAATCTTGTCAGGAATTGATAGCAGTACTCTTGCATACTCAAATGGCTCACATTAAACCATGTTTGAGATCAGGAAATGCAATTCTAAAAAAAACTCACTGTAAGTCACCACTGCCTAAGTCTTAAGTTTTTCCTTTTTCTTCTGTCCTAGATCAGCTACGTCAGTATTTTCCAGTGATATGGAAGACACCTCTGAAACACCTGAAATACTAAGTCTTTAAGAAAAAAAAAAGCATCCCTAAAAAAAGGCCAAACCCTTAAAATAACAGAAACTCAGCACTTACAGGATATCTAGAAATTATTAGATTGCTGCTCATCATAAATTACAAAATTAGAAGGTACAAAGTTAGCAAAACCAAACCCTACTTTTTGTGAATTTATATTCATAATAAAGTAAACATAGTACCGCATGTATTAGAAAAAAAGTCACAGTACCATACATTCAAGAAAGCGGTCTTATTTTATGTTCCCTGCTTCTGCTTCAGCATGAAAAGCAGCAAATTGGTATATTTATTCTTCAGATCACTAGCTCAATATAATTTTACATTTAAATAGCACTTCTCTACAGTGCCACCTATAGCTGCACAGTGCTTCCTAAACCTAAAGTAAAGTAATTATAACTTAAGAAAATGTAAAGCAAAGCATCTTAACTATTAGGTGACAAACAAGGCTTAAGTCCACAGAGTTAACTTGTCTGGTAAGAACAACTATGAATAATGTCCACTTAAAAACACTGAAATCAATGATCAAGGATTTTACAGTAACAGAGCTGCTGATAGCATTTCATACTTGGACGTTCCAAATGTTTTTGTACAAAAGTTACAGAAAGTGGTATCAGAAGGTCTCCCTGAAAGCCTACTGAATTAAAACACATTTAAAAAGGTTAACAGGGAAACCAGGAACTTCAAAGTTGAAATGTCAGATTTTATAAGCATATTAAAAAGGCTGTTTTTACACTACTGTTCTGTTACTGTATGTTTAGAGCACCTACATGATGATGATAAGTGAAAAACAGGAACAAATAAAGTTCTTTGACAGGAAGTGAGTGAACAAAACTAAGTTGTCAATATGTCTTCCCACATTAAATATAGTGCAGTCCCCAGTATTATATGCAAAACTAACAAAAGTAAGTCTCAGTATTTTTTAGTGGTGGTCAAAACGCAGGTGAAACCAAAGGGTTTGGAATAAGGGGAAGACATAGAACATGAACATTTTAAACAACTCTCCGAACCCCTCTCACTTAAGTAAGTATTTAATTTTAAATCACTAGATATTCTTTTTTCCTTTCACAATTTGCCCTCATCACTGCTATAAGTATTGTCTTAACAACCACCTTGAATATATTTTTGGAAGCAATATGCTGATGGTTAGAAACTGAGACTTACAACGCTTGTCAGAGATAAAGGGTACTCACAATTTATACAACACAAAGGCTATAGCCTTCTCAATGAAATCAGTTACTAGTTGATATTAAAGATTCCATTTAGAGATACTGCTAAGCAATTTTTGAAGACAGCACCAATACATCACATATATCTTACTGTAAGGTATCTATGCACTGCATTGCATTGCATTGCATTTTCTGCTGATATTGTAAATTCCACCTCAAATTTAGTCTTTTTTATGAGAATTACAGATCACAACAACTTAGTAGTTCAGGTAAACATGGTATTTCTTATCATTTTATTGATGTTCAGATGCTTCTAGAAAGTTATTCCTAGGAGTTTTGCAGAGATCAAAGAGCTATTTTTTCCATCACCTCTCCAATTCCATAGGACACTTGTGCCACCCAGCTGTGAAACAGCATCAGCTGTTACCGTGACTGAATCAGAAGAGCTGGCAGGAGGCAATAACAACTGTGACTGTGGAGAGAAGGCCAATATGTAGTCGCACCTTGTGGGAAATCACAATACGGAAATCTCATCCCACTGAAGATGAAGAAAGTTTTCCCAAGAAGAAAAGAAGTCAAGTGAAATTTACTTCAAAAGTAGCTGAGAAGAACTGCAGCTGTGTAGATCTGTGCAGATGTGTGTAGGTATCGTCATGACTGGCGTGTTAAAGTGTTTCTATCTGAAGCTGAAAAATACTGTTTTTACTAAGTTAGGTATTGGAGCTAAGTTTTTACCTGGCTAGTTACTTCTTCCCTCAGCTTTTCAATTTTTTATTATTTAAAAAGATATATTTCTTTGGAAAATTTTCTTTTAAAACTTGTTTTATCTGCAAAACTGTAAACAACTGTTTCAGGATATATAATATATGTGAGTTGAAACAGACCACATTTCCTGGTCAGTACAGTTCTGAAGGGGTGATAAAGTGGATATGATCTAGGATACTAAGTTGTACTAATGTGTTTGGAACTAAATAAAACATTTTAAAAAAATGGCCCTCCCATAATTCTAATTTTCAAGAACAAAGGTGCAATTTGATGTTCATATGATAGCTTGTTTGCATTACCTCCTACTACATGAACCTCCAGAAAATGACTACTTAATCCTTATCAAGGAAATATGTAGAATAATAGTGTCTCTTAGAATTTGCAGACAATAATGTCTTACAATATAATAAACATGAATACAACTGTATAAGCAGTTTTTGTTTTCCACTATATAACGAGGCACAGCGCAAGTTAAGAGAGATGTGGATTTCTGGAATTTAATGGTATGAAGGTTTACCATGATACCAGCTTTGAACTGGATTTGAATCCAATCCTCCCATGTGTTCTTTGTAAATATCCATATATGTAAAAATCCTAGTACAAACATTAGTACTACAATAATGCCTAAAGGCTCCTGTGAAATTTAAAGATGTACATAACAAAAACCTGTATAAATAATAATACTACTCATCAACAGAGCTATTTTTATAGAAGGCCCTACAGTACAGGGTACTATAAGTACAGGTACAAGAATGTAAGACTGCAGAATGTGTAAGTGCTTCTCATCATTCCCCAGCTTCCTTGAAAAGTCGCCTACACAGGAGCTATGAAATTTCTGCCACTTTCTCCAAAGAGAAAACTACTTACTTGACAAACATGGAAAAGCCAGGGTGGCAAAACAAAACAAACCACCCACCACCCAACAACAAAACCCTCCAAAAGTCTGCTTTCTACTTAGAAGCATATTGTTATCATAGATTTAAATTACTTGTATTGCATTTACAAGTTCATTTTTCAAATCATGATACCAGCGATTACAAATATTTTAGATAACTGCAAACACTCACAAAACACTGACAAACACAGAACACTCAACTGAATCAGCTTTTTGCAATGGGAATAGTAATCCTTCCTCTCTAAGGCTAATTTACAACTGACCAATAAATACATGCAAAATGAGCATATTCTCTATTAAGTAGCATTTTTTTCAAGCAAGTTCCACTGAAAGTATTTACCATGAGATATTGCCTGGCAAGACAGACAGACTCAATTGTGCCCTGGAGGTAGACAGTGGATTTCTTCTGTGGGTTACTAGGGTCAGGAAAGTGGATCTGAGCACCAGTTCTCTGCATGATATGTTTGATGTTGCTGCCATTTCGACCCATCATAAAGAGATGATGCTGTGCTGCAATGTCTAGTTGTGTGCTCACAGGGATTGCAGAGGCCAGGCTCCCAGCCAGGTGTTCCAGAAGCATGGCTGTACCTTCCTGCAGGGGAAATGCAAGGCATCAGTGAAACAGTGCTCACAGGCATAACAACACAACATTTCAGACCGTTTTCTTACTTGTCATGCTTTCTACATTCAAGATATAGAAAATTCTCTTTGTTTAAAAATCTGTTTGATGTGTTAAAGGTAACAAATGGACTAAACTCTACCTACTGTTCCTATTATACCACCAAATGCAGCATTTAATTGCTGTTGTAAAAGGCAGTAAGACAATGTCAAATGGTTTGGTCCCAATAGACCTTCTGTGCCCACATACAGTAATAATTAATTTGATAAGATATTTATTTGGGTAGACGTACTTGCAAAATTTGTCTTTCAATATTGACCTAAGGTGTTCTTACTGGCTTGAGATATACCCATCCAAGATCACATCAGTCTGTCACACTGCCAGTTGTTACCAAGGAAACTTTACTATTTTATTAAGATAAATAGGCTCAAGGCAGTTCCATTTTGCCTATCCAATTCACATCTTCTAGTCTTAGTTTCACAAGTTCAGTTTTATTGACTGTTAGGGCAACTTTCACAGTTATATATTTGAGTACATGTTGAGAAGATCAAAGCATGAAGGATTCATGGTAGGGTTTTGTCTGGTGTGCGGGTTTGTTTATTGTTTGTTGGGTTTTTTTAAAATTAAATTATGGGTAAGATTAGCACATAGTCCAGAATTGCTGGAAACCAAATAGATGTGCAAGAGGAAAAACAGATTAGAAGCTTTGCACAAACAATGCCAAATCCTAAACTTAAATCTGTTTTCTACACGTTTTTAGACCTCACTTATACCAGTTAAGCTTTAACAAAATAAACCCTCAGGCTTCAAAAGTGATTATACAATAATAACATGTACTGATGCGGCAGGATATAACATTAAAGTAGTTCTTAAGTATTTTAATTCTGAATATATCCACGACATGCAGAAACCTACTGAAGAAGACACATTACCTTCACAGCACTCGTGTTATTTTGTGACCCTCTGACAATGACTGTAGCACCATACATTCGAGAGCGTTGTTTAAAGGAAACTGAAATATTATATGTCTGTGATATATGCTGAATTGTGGGAGAATTAGGATCTGGGATTGGTTGGAGAATTCCAGCAATAGGCAATTCAAACATGAGTACCAATGGAAGCAGCTCCTACAACAACATTGAAGAGCAAATATTGAAAACCGAAGTCATAGTCACTAAAACTACAATTTTATCACTGAATCATAATGTACTGGTCAGTGATGATTAAACTGGCATAATACATCCTCTGCTCAGGGTGCATTGATAGAAATATTATCATATCTTGAGTTGGAGAAAGGTGCTGATATTTCCAGGGACACAAGAGATTTGTTTTGCATAGACTTTGTTTATTTTCCAAAACAGCAGGATCTTTTGCAACTATGTCACAACAATAAAGCCAGGTACTTTCACATATTTATCCATGCAGACCTACAAACAGGTCAGTATTTGTAAGTCTTCCTACAGAAGTCACTTTTCTGCAATGGGCTAATTGGAGTTCTGAAGTCAGCTACAAAGCTACATAAACACCCTCTTCTTTCCTGACTGTCAAGACCCAGATTGTGTAAGTGACATACCTGAATACAACAACTGCAAAAAGGTTTTCAGAATTTATTAGATTTATAATTATTTATGCCAGAATACATATCCAAATCAAAACTAGAAGGGAAAGACAGAAGAGTGGAGAATGGAACTGAATTTCACCAAATTATTTACACAAAGGATACATTAAAGAGGTTAAAATAAAGAAGTTGGCAATTGCCTTTCCTAAGTCATAAATCCACGCAGGATGCCTACAGACCATCTGTGGAGGGCAAGTTAAGATACAATTTTTAAAACAGTATTGGATACTTTACATCTTGCTTATACTGTAGAGTTCATGTTCAAGGTCCACCTTGGGCTAGTTAAAAGTTCAGCCAGAACGCAAATCACTGTTTTTATAATACCCTTTGCATTTTACTCATATGGATATTCACATTTGTTCCTATATTCCTGGTGTCATAAGACAGAGCCAGACAACCCTAGGGTTCTCAGAACTGTTTTTTTCTTCTTTCAGGTGTTTTCAAGGGAAGACTATACTGAAACAGGCTATTACCCGAATTCTAACTCTTGCGGACTCCACTCCAGCTGGCTGTCCTGCAATAGACACCTGGAAAAACAAAAATAAAAAAAATAGCATCATATTTTCAAATGAGGCATTGGAAAGGTTATTCAGATATCTATGTTCTCTTTTAATTATTATTATTTTTTAAATCAACACATATCACAGCCAGTGACATTATAAGTGTTCTCTAAACAGTAGCTGAAAATTAAAACCAGTTTAAAGAAAAAAACCTGAATATTATAGCATCTTACGTTATGTAGGCTTAAACAACTAGGAAAAAAGATACGTCAAACAAAGTTATTTGGATCAAATAATGGAATTACCACTGTATACATGTGCTCAATACAAATAACAACAGTAGGTTTTCTTGAACATTTTGAAATTACTGTATTGTGCTCAGCAGCCACTAGGATGCACAAGAGGGAATTCTAAATACAGTGATGAAAGATTTGAAATGAAACACTCTAGTAATAGTAATATTACAAAATATGTACAATTTGGGTTTAATGACTTATTCTGATAAAAGTTGAACTCTTACAACAGGACATTCATTTTCGTTAGCCATTCACCAAGTTTAGTTTTCACCTGTGTAACACCGTAAGTCTAAAGCACTGAGAAATTAATCAACACGCTAAATAAGTCAGGGGTTGAACAGGAAAAAAAAACAACAAACCAGTGCTTTTCATACTGCTTCTCTACCATTCACACTAAGTCGTTGACTTCTGCATGCTCAAAATAATTTCAGTTTAAAAAAATTAAAGTGATTCATGAGCCATCACAAATCGTTTCCATCTGTTTTTAAAAAGCTGCTCGCTTACGAAGTCACGTGCTTTCCACTGAGTGTAAATACCCAAAAAACCCCCTATTTCCCTGAACACGAACTCACTGTCCCCAGAAAAACCCAAATTGATGAGAGATGTTTATAAGTCACAGAATCATAGTTTCAAAGAATCTCACTGAATGTTTCCTAGTCTCAAAAATTACAGTATAAAGTAGTTAACTATTAAACAATACTTACTTGGTTGCTTTTCTCTGCTTGATTATTTCTATTTGAATCTGGAAAATGGATATGGCATCCTGTTTCCTCCATCACCTTTTTAATATTATTGCCACCTTTACCTATCACATGAGAATGTTCTGTATGTGAAACATCCATCTTCAAGGTTACTCGATTGCTCTGGAAATCAAGCACCCATGATTAGATTTTTTCACAGCAGAACCCGAGTGTTTCAGAGTAACTACAAGAATGACATTACAAATTTTATTTCCAAAGCATTTTTGCCATGGCTAAACTTCTACTCAAGTCAGACGTTTTTAATATGGATCATAGTCATGCTAAACCATTCACTTTTTTACTCTCCAATGAGGAAATAACATGGAAATAAATACCCCAAAGATAGATCTTCAAAAAAAGTCTAACGCTCTTAAAACATACCCTAGCTTTTATCAACTGAGACTTAAATGTTCTTTTGTAATCCACTCTGATTTATTTCAATTCGTTGTTCTTACAATTGCAGCCACACACCCCTGTCTGATCTGTAAGGATCATATGATGAAGACTTTGGCAAGTCAAAGCCATGGGACCTAAACCAACAGATTTTTTTCCTCCTTTAACAAACATATCAAATGTTTCTGGTATATCAATTTTTAAAATACACAAACACTGCCTACAGCCTATTCTTAAAAGCTATATTGTTAACAGTCCATAATCATGTTGTTAATCGTTGTTCAAAAATGGTGCTTATCACTGGAGAGTGTTCGTTTTGGCAATCTGTTTAGACAATCAAAAAGTCAGCGCACAACTACACAGAAGCCATACACACTGCCCCAAAAGACTTACTACTGGATGAAGAGAAAAATCTCATGAACATATGAGAAGCCAGCAAAAATCTAGATGTTTTAGAAACTATGGTTCTTGATATTTCAGAGTAAAAGAATGCAGTAACTTAAAAATAGAACTGCATAAATGCTCCTGAAATTGAATTTAAAACAGAAACAAAACTTTGGGTTCACTGAAGTGTCTGCATAATCTGCTGTTTGTAGTGAATCTGTACTTCAGATTTTAAAGTAAAAAACCTCACTCCAATGAACAAACTATATATGCTTTTAGCCACATGGCCGGAAATATTTCTAGATAGTTCGGATGTGGAAAAAGTGCTTTAAGCAAGCAGCTTCTTGTAGCATGTTTAAATATGTATGCATACACAGAAAATCAAAATCCAGAAGAATACATTGGACACTTTGCTTCAGAGCATCCATAGACATCTTCTGTTTAAATGAGTCCATTTAAAGAGATTAATATCACCACAAAATTAAGGATTAAATTGTCATTCTAAATGAGCTCTTTCTTACTTTTGTGTCCAAGACAGACATGATTTTCTCTTTCGCTTCTTTAACATTTTCCTTTTTTCCAGAGACTTTAATATGAGGATCTATGAAAAAATAAAGACTTGTCAGGAAAATGCAGTAAAATTTCTATCAAAAATTTCCTCACTAAAATAAATTTGAATCCATTATTTATACTTCAGCGATAAACTGTACCACCAACCTTTGGGATTCAGCTAAAAACAAGACATATTATTTCATTCCTTCACCCTCACAATTAGGATTAGCAGATGAGTTTATTACACACAATAACCAACTTAAAATAAATAGAAGTAAAATTCCAAATGTGCATCCCAGTATTATAAGCATTGTCTGCAATGCAATTATGCAGCTAAGACATCATGCCTTCTCAAACAAATATTAACAGAGGACAACTAAAAGCTCTGTCAGCCTTACTCAAGCTTTACACAGACAACGTCTAAGAAAAGCCCCTCCAAACTCAAACCCACTCTCATAATCACGTCATTGTATTAAATTAACCTCTAGAATGATCCTTTGCAGCTTTAAGCCAGCAATAAAGGTGCCTCCACTAGAATTCTTCTGATTGAAGTGATCAGATTTAAACACTTCAAAAAGTGTGATATAATGATGATGATAATAATAAATAATAATAATAGATAATAAATAATAATAACAACTGACAATAAATAATAATAATAAACAAATAAAAATAATAATAATGCAATTATTCTGTGTGATTCTGTGGAAATCAAATCTCTGAGGTGTCAGGTATATAAATGATGTTTTGCTAAGCTGTGTACCCAGAAAGAACACCAGCTGACGGCAGTTTTTGCCCAGTGAGATCTAAATTACTGATTCCACAACATACTTCAGTTTACATTATAGTTTTCACACCATTGTCCTTAAACAGCAGAAGGTGTTGTGCTGAGCTATCAGGTACAATTCTGCAGCTTGGAATATTCACCTGGTTGGAAAGCACAGAACTGACTTTGGAACTAAATCAAATAGCAATTACTCGAAAAAAGGGTGAAAATTATACATTAGATAGTTTAGCAGCACCATCTGGTGTCCAGAAGCATAAAGTGCCACAACACACTATTACTGTCAAAACATTAAATATAGGTTCAATTAAAACAAAACAAACCAAACAAAAAATCCCCAACCACCACCTGAATTTTTAAGTATTAAAAACAAGGATATGATTTTGCAGGTAACAACTATTTCTCTCTCCCTTGTTCTTGAGTCCTCTGCCCTTTTGTCATGATGTGAAAAACTTCTCTCAAAAAAAATTCTAAGCCCTCTTCTGACTAATGAATTAGTCTAATTCATTATGAGAAACAGATACATACATCTTAGGGTATATAGAATATATCCTCAGTGGCAGGAGAAAACATAGCCATAACCCAACATATCTGCCTTTGCTATCATCTCAATGATTGAAAATCACTTCATTACTAAAGAAATGCCAAGTAATACAATTTTAGATTGTAAACCTGTTGTATTCGATTTAAAACTGAAACTGTTTAAGCCATGCCTGGATATTCTTTTCATTCCAACAATAAAAAACCACAAACCTCTTGTCTTTACCCCTGGGAAGTTCTGAGCACATTCAGCTGGGGATACAGAAACACTGAAGGAACACAGGATTCACTGCCAAGTTTCATGAAAGTCAAGAAAAATGCAGTATTTTGAGTTCCGAGAAACAGATACATTTGATTTTTAAAAATGGAAAACCTGTAGTCACAAAAACATGTTGTGTGCAAGGAATCTACAGCAGCTCAAAAATTCTGCTGCTTCAGCCTTTTCACAATGGAGCAAAGTGAAAAACAAAACAAAACAAAAAAACCCCCAACACAACAAAACCCAAACCAAAATAGTCTTAGGGGCAAATTTTTCTTTTATTTTTTAAGTTGACAGCAAAGCCATGTGGTACTAATGTGTTTAAGCTGTGGATAATATTTGAAGTGGATGTCACAGGAGTTCCCAGAAGCAGATTCTAGCACAGTATGGATGCTCCAAGTGCTCTTTAGAGGCAACCATGAAAAAACACGAAACCAGATAACTGCCACTTTGGGGTTGATTTACACATTTGTAGACACTGTATTTTAATACACATTTAGTTACAAGAATGAAAATTTTCTGAAATCAAGCCTGGCATCCTATTAGTACCAAAGAAGCTTATGATCATTCCATGTTTCTATTTGTTACATGTTAGATTAGCTGTTTTTCCATTCCTAATCTCAGTCAGACACCTCTTTTCTGTTGATATTGACAGCTTCAGCAAAAAATCCTGTATTTCTACATTTAATCTTTCTTTGTTCTTTTTAGAGGAAAAAAAGTTCAATTACTCACTTTAAAAACAAAAGCAAATAAGAATCCACTGACGTCAGTGACACTTCTAAAATATGCTATGAAAACTTTCAAAATTGGTCTTAAGTACCCTCTCCTTACTTGACTTCTTCTCAATGACACAGTGGTTGGTAATGGATATGAAGCAACTTATTTTTAAGCTAACAGAATTATTCCTTTGAGACTCACTAACTCTTTCCTTCAAGAAAAGACAATTTAGATATGACATCCATATCAAAACTTTGCATGAGAAGAGTTACTTGCAACTAATAGATTTCGAATTCTTCGAACCGGCTTTGCAGGAGTTGATAGTACGTTGAAATTATGTATGATCTCCAGGAAAACCAACAGGTACCCAAATGATACCGAATCAACAAACAAACGGATCACTTCAGGAATTGATTAAAAATTCAGAGAGGCAACTAGATAATATAATCTGATTTTCTGTATATTACAGGCCCTTAATTTTCGTAAATATACCTCTCTATGCAATCAATTTGCTTGCTTGCATTGCTGTTTCTCTGGAAAATGTGGAATAGTGGAAAATTGCTCTAATGGTTCACCAGTTTCAGCCTCCCAGATCTGTGCCCGATTTCTGACACTTTGGTTTTCTGGTTCTTGTTCTACCTGCCCTTTTTGTTTATGTTGTTGGGTTGTCTTTTGTTTCTTTTTTGTTTGTTTTTAAGCTTTTGAGTACAACTGAAAGTATATTTTAAATAAAACTAAGAGGAAAAGGCCGATGTCTACCATGAATGAAGAAATGGGACACCAAAGCTTTACAAGCTATTTGTAAATACAGAACAAAGGCTTCAGAAGTAGTCTGTGCGCTAAAAGCATATAAAGGCTCTAATGCTTTAAGTACAAGAGTAGTATGGAAAACTGGAAAATGTTTTGAGTCATAAGATACATGATTTATATCTTGCAAAATACAAAAAATGACATTGTATAGTAATCTATATTTTAATCTGTTTCGATGGGTAGTAGCTTTTTCTTCAAGAACGAAAAAGATAAATTTAGATTTTTTTTTTCTGCTTCTCAAGAACGGGGGAATATTTACATAAAATAGAAAGCTAAAGTTACACAACAGAATATGCTGGAAATGTTTCTGAACAGTCTTTATGTTGCCAGACTCCTGCCTTCAAGTGGTCTTTTACTGCTCCTATCCTCAAATTCCACACTTTGGCTGAGTTTCCATCTCCTCGGTCTTTGTCCCCAGCTATACCAGCAAGCCTCCAGCTTTTTTGCTACTATTGTGTTCAACTTTTCAGTAAACAAAATAAAACTCCTCCAAGCAAAAATACGTTTGTCCCAGTGCAAATGGATCTACAGTAATTTTTGCCAGGCAAGAAGTATTTAAATAATTAAGACATTTAACTGTGTAGTCCTCTCCTGCAATTCAGACATTACACTTAATGTCTGGGCAAGCTTTTCAGACCACAGTTATGCATCCAGCTTGTTTACAGGATGAACAGACTTTACTGAAGTTACAGAAATGCCACTATTCTAAAAATAGCTAGACAACTGGGCAACACCAGGACAGATGGCAGTCATTCTTAATAAGCAGCCAATTAGGATCTGAATAGCCCATAAGTATTACTGGACTTGAGCCATTCAAAGAAATACAAAGACAAAAGAGATCTAGCATTTTTAAAGGACAAATAGGAAAATATCTCCCGCAAAATTACTAGCAAAATCACACTAAGAAGCTAAAATAAAGAGAAAATCACAGGTGATCACATGTAAGTTGGTATGCTCTCAACTGAAAGAGTGATGGCATTCACTCTACAAGATGAAACATACATGTATAAAACTAGGGAGTTAATCAGAAATGACAAGTAGGACTTCCTGTTAGCATGAGAAAATGGATAATTGAATTGAAACAAGTTAATGCTTTTAAGTAAGTTATGAAATACTGTGTGTACAGTAGTGAAGAGTGGATATTCACTGACCATGGACTGATGATAGTCAAGACAGACTTAAAATAGACGCAGCCTATTCCCATAGAGAAGAAACATTAAGACTAAAGGCATGCACCTCATGATTAAGGGCATATGCAAAGTAACCAGATTGAGTCAGAAGGGAAATTTGTCAACTTGGTACTTGCTGTTGGCTTATCAGTTTAAAAGAATTCTCACCCTCTCTCCAATGCACCTCAGTGCACTTACTTCACCTCCCAGTATCTAATCAACAGAAGAAAAAAAGCTACTCAAGCATTAAGGCAGAATGCAATGGACCATTTCCTACTGCAGACTCCTCCATGTATCCTCAGACATATCACAGCCTCATGAGGTTTTTTGTTTTGTGTTTGGGTTTGGTTTTTTTTGTAGTTTAAATCGGACTGCAGCATCATCATCTCTGAATGAGATTTCAACTAGCTAACTTGGGCATGATCAAAAGCCTACTCAAAGCATCATAAAACTCAACATGGGCTGCAATCAATTAGTGTCTTCAGAGCAGACATATCCTGAGGCTCTGGGCATTCTAGGGGATCTATTTGTTGTGGACAAACAGCTGATTATGAAATATCCTTGGGAAGAGCTAGAGCCACTGCCTAGATGTGCGCACACATTTAAAAGACACCTCTTCTAGAGACCTTTTTGACTCTTGACTTTCCCTCTTACTGGCACCAAACTCAAAGCCATCTTTAGAATAATTTCTGTTCTACTCAGAATATGAGAAGGAATCCAAGATAAAGTAAATACTTGTTGCACTGCTTCTGCCACCACTCCAGGGAAAGCAGTTTACATGGAACCCTTTGCCTTTTTTTTTACATTTTGGTTGCTGTTATGTAGTCACAGAATCACACACCAAATCACAGAATCGCTCGGTTGGAAAAGCCCTCTGAGATCATCACGTCCAACCGTTCCTGTCTACCCCCTAAACCATATCCCTAAGTACCTCGTCTACCCGCTCTTTAAATACATCCAGGGATGGTGACTCCACCACCTCCCTGGGCAGCCTGTGCCAGCTTCTGACGACCCTCTCAGTAAAGAACTTCCTCCTTATCTCTAACCTGAACCTCCCTTGGCACAGCTTGGTGCCGTTTCCCCTTGTTCTATCCCCCATCACCTGGGAGAAGAGCCCAGCACCCACCTCTCCACAACCTCCCTTGAGGCAGTTGTAGGTGGTGATGAGGTCTCCCCTCAGCCTTCTCTTCTCCAGGCTAAACAAGCCCAGTTCCCTCAGCCGCTCCTCATCAGGCTTGTTCTCCAGAGCCCTCACCATCCTTGTGGCTCTTCTCTGAACACGCTCCAGAATCTCAACATCCTTCTTATAGTCACCCAAGGAGCAACAGATATCAGAGCATCGCTTTTCAATCCTGCACTATAACTGTACGACTGTGAAGCCTGCTATCCCCTCCTTACTCCTCTCCATCATTTATAAAAACACATGTATATACACATATACATACACAGACACACGCATATAGATATTCATGAAGCAGACTAGGTAAAACACTGACCTTGCAAAGACAAAAAAGCAGAAATACTGTGCAACATCTGGTAAGGCAAAGAACCTTGTTTCTCAAAGATTTCATAGTGTAGTTCAAGTAAAAATTTTAACACCTTCAGCATGCTACTTCAAATAAAATGTCTACTTAAAGTGAAACATCTGTCTGATGTGGACTCACAAATGAAAAGAAATAAAATGAGGTGCACTTTCATATCAAATCATAGCTGGATCCCACAGTTGGGTCTCTTAGTAGCATTGAAACATCCAAGAAGAACACTGAAAATTAATGGTCAGAATGCCCAGAATTAATTGAAAATTAACCAGACACATCAGATAAGTTTTTAAAAATAGATTACCTGTACAATTTATTATTTTTGGAGAAATAAATTATTGATGACTGGATTTCGGACCCAGTGACAGAGGAAATGAAGTTGAAAAGACTTCTCATAAAGCATAAGCAAAGAGGCAAGACAAAGAAGTGGTAACAGAACATATGGCAATTTAAGCAGAAAAGTGATCGGATTTGAAGGGAGAAGGGGAAGATCAAGGTGGAGGAGAAGAAGAAAACCTGAAAAGAAGAAATGAGAATGAATTAATTGTAATCACCCAGAGACTCCATTTCAGTTACACAATTTCAGTTTATCATCACCATAATTACCATAAATTCCTTATTTTACTTTGTCTAAAAACATTTCATAAATGCATTCAGACACTAAAAGGCATACACTGTGTTGCAATTCTGCTACCTCTTGGGCAGTTGTTCTTCAGCCTTTAGCCTAAGCAGCCACCCAAAACAAGGCAATCTCTCAGGAGGACACATAGTCTGTTACATCTAATTTTTTAACATGGCACCAAAGAATTCACCAACTGCCTAAATGTCTGTTGCCATTGTATCTCAAAGCAAAAAACACAGAACCACAATACCTGGGAAAGAAAAATAAGGGAAGAAAAAAGCAATAGTAGTATAAGATGAACTTAATAGAGGACTTAAAACAACTCACAACATTTCTATCAAAAATAACACCACTGTATCTTAACTGCACACAGACAAATATTCAAGGTTACAAATCTGATGCATAAGTTTCAAGCTAATTTTAGTTTCTTACATTTGCAAAAAGTCATTGTGGCTATGTTTTGATAAATAAAAAGCATCAAAACGTCTGACTCATGAGTCTAAATGCATGCTCTGGGCTCAACCTCCTTTGCCAATTCTCTCACATCCAAATCCAACTATGCTTTCTTTGCCCCTTCATGCTTCCTGATTGCTGTCACATCTTGTAATGTCTTACTGCTCTGCCTGCATTCCATGGTGTGAGCTGGATTTTATACAGCCACGGAAAGTATTAATCGTGTGACTGGAACAGGAGGATGCAGCTACTCTTCAGTGAAGACAACAGCACTAGGTACATCTAGCGAACAGGACAAATGGAGCCATCCTCTTGAGAACTGGTACGAAATGAAATGTTATCAGAAAGATAGAAACAGCTGGTTCTTGATAGGACATCTGACACTGGTAACTAAAGCCAAAGACAGCTAGACATAGTATTTTTGGTTAAAATTATGAACACTGTTACTTTCTCTACTTTCATATCGCACATCTGCAGAGTGAAACAGATTCTTCCTAGAAAATTTTCCCTTTCCCAGATTATTGCATTTTTAGAGGTTCTTGTTTCAACTGTGTTCCCTGAGGAACATGGCAAAAGTTTTGTTTGTATATTTCTTGGAGTCTTTGTTTTCATGTTTGTTTGTTTTTTAAATAAGGAGAAAAATGAAAAGTCTGATAAAAAAACATTTGTACAGTCTTCCTGAGAGCAAAGCAAGTAGCAGCAGCTACATGAAGTACATGAAAATGATTCATATTTGAAGTTACAGCAAGGCATAGTCAGATCATGCATTGTGAGTGTATTTGCCTTTCAAAGAGCAAGCTTCCCACCCCAACCCAAGCATAGGAGACATAAATTCACAACATCAAGCACTTAATCAGCTGCTGAGTAAAGATCTGAAGTGCAGTGAACATAGTGAAAAGATGCAACACTCCACAGAGGAGCAGAGCACCCCATTGAGGAGATCCCCATCAGCAAACCATCTCTGCAAGAGCAGGAGATGACAGGCAGGTCCCAAGGGGACATGGGGACAGTGACAAGTAGCTCATGAGCTGGAACAGGAGGTCAGAGAACCAGACTGGAGTCTGCTGAGGCCAGAAGCCCATCAGCAGG
>NW_010191509.1:57346-65680 GCF_000695765.1 Mesitornis unicolor
AATGGAATGGTTATATACAACCAACTGGCAGATGGCAGTGACATGTTTCTGGCCACTGCATTTCAACAGTAAGAGTTCAGCAAATATTGCAAACACCCAGCATAAAAAGCCCCATTAGACTGTTTTAATATTTGCATTATAGGGAACTACTGTTAAAGACTGTGTTTAGAATATGAACAGACCTTTTGTAACTCATCTTTAACACACATTTACAATACTTACTTTTTCTTACACAGGCATAATAAGGATGGACAGCAGCACACTACAGGGGTTTTCTTACAGCACTGACAATTCAGTAAAACCTTGGACTAATAGCCCACAGTCTAATACTGATTTAAAGGCTTAGCAGTCTGTTACAATAGAGAACTCAAGTGCAAGCAGATCTTACTGCCTATTTTGTCCTTTCATCTACAAGATACAAATAACATCGCTTACAATAGATAGATACTAAGGAAGAAAAAACTCCTTAACTCTCTTTTGAAGCTATAAGAAGGCAGTCAATTTCTTTTTTGATGCAGAAAGTTAGATCATTGGCGCACACACTGCAGTGCTACATACTGGGTTTGAAATCTGAAATATTAGATCTCAATACATATTTTAAAGTTATGATAACTTTAAGTGTATGAAATTTGACTCAAATATTACTATGATTGTTCTCAACTAATTTCTGCCACTCATTGAACATGATTATTTCTTTTAAGAAAAATTTAAAAGTATAAGGTGTATATTTTTTACAGGCAGTGTGGCAATGTAATAGCTTTTTGCATGCATCACTGCTGCTCAGGCTGCATAGGACAAGGGGTAACGGACACAAACTGGAACACAGGAGGTTCCACTTCAATTTGAGAAGAAACTTCTTCTCAGTGAGGGTGACAGAGCCCTGGCCCAGGCTGCCCAGAGAGGTTGTGGAGTCTCCTTCTCTGCAGACATTCAAAACCCGCCTGGATGCCTTCCTGTGTAACCTCATCTGGGTGTTCCTGCTCCGGCAGGGGGATTGGACTGGATGAGCTTTTGAGGTCCCTTCCAATCCCTAACGTTCTGGGATTCTGTGATTCCAGGGAGAAAAAAAAAGCAAACAGTAGGATAGGGAAAATAGTATTTCCATCTTTCCTCCAAATCCATTTTTAATGCACCTAATTAAGGAAAAATATTCATCATCTAGCAGAAGTTATTTCTGACTGTTGAAAAGTTCAGGATGATTTTATACAAGCAATTTTTGATGTGAACACTGGATTACATATTTTAATCATATAATAATCTATGATTTCTTGTCTTTTAGCATGGTAATAGTCATATGGCACTATAATACTTGTATATCTTACATTAAAAGGCTATTTTTATTCAAAGATATTATTTTCTCCAGAATGAAAGGTAGTTTGCAGCTGATCTGGGAAGTGAACCTTCATCTCCTGTAGACCATTGATCTACTTAAAAGCTTTTATTTTCAGCAGCAAGTTCATAGCAAGTAAACAACTTTAACTCTATGAGAATAATTTCTTTGTGATTTGCTTAAAAAATACCTGAAAGACCAAGTGCTGCCTTTTAAATCAGGAAATCATCTCCAAGCTGTTTTCAGATGAATTTTTTCTGCATCTCCTCTGTCCATCTGTCTCTCTCCAGTATTACACCAATAGCAAAACTCACTTCTAGAAAATTAATTGCCTTTTGAGCATGTGTGATGCAAATTTCAGCAGTCATTCTGATACATTGCTTTTTGTGTGGCCCAGAGTTGAGTTTAAGAAGGGTGGGGATCACAGAGTAGAGGACTATGTCAACCTCCAGTTTACACGTAAACACAGCATGGAGCACATTGCAAGGTGTCTGCTAATGGCTAGAAGCTCTGAAAAATCCAAACCCAAGACATCAACTAATTCCAGTTTTCTCTGAAACACTGACAGATTTGTAACCGCAAGTAATTTAATTACAAAGATAAGAGTTTATATTACTACATTCCAGAGCTTGACATTTCAGTTTTTACTACAGTTACTGCCAAGAACTCTCACTGGATGTTGAGTCTCTTGGTAATTCCCTTCACATTACAACTGTGTTTGTATTTTGCCTCTCCCTTATCTGCCCCAGTACAAGCAAACTGCTGTTCTTTACGGAAAGCACAGCAAGCCCTGATCAAAAATAGAGAAGCCCAGAACTTTGTTCCTGCTCTCCTTACAAGGATGAACGCAGTTCAAATCACTCCACTGTATATTTAAAGTATCATGCCCACCTGTTTGCTCCTTTGCTGTCTAGAATTTGTTTCCTTAAATCATTCAGAAGGGTGACCATAAATGTACTGTAACTTTCTCTGAGCCAATACAAATCAATGATTTTACATTTTTGCGCAGAACCACCATTCGTTGCTGTAGGCGCACACACATCCTCCCACCGAGCACAGAAGAATCGACAAGATAATCACAAGACAAAAGGCTCGAGCAAATAAGACTTTCTTTATAAGCCTTCTCAGTTGTCACCTACACCGCACGCAAAGTGTGGAGAACAAATTGATCTGGCTGGTTTTTGAAATAATAGCAATCTGAAGGTTCATTTAAATAAATCCAGTAAATGAAGTATTTGCTGCCAGCTGCTGGCACAAGTGATGCTGTGGATTTGTGCGTGTCTAACTGCTCAGATCTAAGAGAGTCAACATGAACTCCTTTAGCCAAGTTTTGCATGGCCTGGGAGATTCTTCTGTTCATTTCTTTATTGCAAAACAGGGAGGAGTCATCTATGCTTGGGTCAGCTCCTCCAGAAACAACAGAAGTAAACAGACTTGTGATCTAAAGGCCACAATTAATTAATTTTTAAAGTACACAATTAAGGGTTTTGGGGAATTTTTCTTCAGAATATAAGAAATAGTATGCACTGACAGTTTCTCATTTACAGAGAAAGTTAATAAAAAGCAGATGTAGCTCATAACACAGCGACTGCAATATATACTGTAAATAATGTGGCATTCCAAACAATAAACACAGCAAGTCAGCAAGAGACACGTTTTAAATCTTTCAGTCAGTTACGTACTGATTGCCTTAGCAACACATTACAGAAAATATTTACCATTTAAAGTTGTATTAAGATAAGCAATAGTTAAAAAGCTGCAACAAGTAGTCCGCAGGTTAATTAGGAAGCTTGGTAGTGAGTACTTAAGTTGAATACTTCATGAACTACTAAAATACAAAGATTCTTTTCCTCAATATATTCACAAGCCAAAGTTCATAAATACAGAAAACAGCAGAATTTTTCCAGCTTTATATCTAGTCTGAGGAAAGCAGCCACTCACCTAAGAGACTGGATATTTTGTGTATGCAAATATTGTCAATCTTGGCAAATTATAGAAAAACTAGACATGCAGACAGTGAGATATAGGAAATATGGGCCTTCAGGTAGAGAATATGCCCACTTAGACAGAGGCAGTGGTGTTTCATCCAAGATGTTGAGGAACTCAAAGTCATCTTTGTTTCAAGTTCTATACTCATAGTTTAAAAGTAAAAAAAACCTCCTGGTGTTAGTTTTCCACTAATTCTTTAACTACAGGGAAAAAAAAATACAGCCTCTTTCCAGCATCTTCTATAAATCTGTTATGTCTCATCAATTAAAACTAGGAAAATGCAGAGCAACAGCTGTGGACAAACAACAGAAGACAGCTGAAAATTGTCCCCACAGTTTAGCTGTCTAAATATTTGTGGGAGAAGACAAATTTTCCAGTAAGTGTAGAAAAGTCACAAAAGTCAAATTCTCAAGCTCACAAGTATAGTAAAAAAAGTAAAAAATGATAATTTAATAATAAGTTGATGCTTTATTCAGAAAGCTACCTTCAATTGATTTTACTCTGACAAATTTCAACCAGAACTAAACAAAGAAATTTGGAAATACTTGGTTTTGTTTACTGCTTCTACCAGGCCTGAGAGTCACTCCAAAAACTACCTGCAAAATACAGAACTTACAAAACAAACACACACAAGACTTCTGCTTAAGAGAACCTCAAAAATATGACCTAGCACTCCCCACATGCTCCCATGCCAGTTTAACTCCTGAATATCAATGTTGGGGATAGGATTATGCCAGTATTTTAATTAGCATCTATGGCCTTACATACCTCAATGTCTAGATAAACTTTAGCCTGCCCATGAAAAAAAACAAACCTAAAAAACCCCAAATCCCCCAAAACCACCAAGCAGCTGTATCATTGCAGTGATTAGGCCAGTGACAACCGAAGAAGGTAACAAGTAGGGGAAAAGTCTATTTTAAAAGCAAGAAGTAAGAAACACTTTCTGAACAAAACTTTTCAATGGCACAAATACAAACCCTCTGTCTTCCTGTAGACCAAATTTACTCATCCAACCCGCTGGGGTCCCACCTTCTTTAGGAGAGGCCTGGTAACTTTAAAAGCAAAGTCTCCATCCTCTCACAGCAATTTCAGAGCCTGCCTTTTCACCTCGGCACAAGTCTAAGAGCTTCTTGTCCTACAGCTGCCTCTTCCTCTGCTTTAGCAGGTGGGGAAGTATGGGCATGCACAACTGTCATAAAGATCTTTATAACCACTCACTGATGTACTCCAAACATTTGCTCTGTACCTGACTGGCTGTTTTCCACCTAATAAGGCAATGAAAGGTCAGGGGAGGCACAGCTGAGCTGCTCCACGTAACAGCCTTGGTTCAAAAGACACAAATCTGAGTCCCCTGCCACCCACAGGCAAAACCAGCAGGGACAGCGCAATATTCACCACATGGCTTTAAAATGCCTACACACCACTAACAGTGGAATACTGGTTGTGAAATAATACAAATACACATGGTTGGGGCTGTGGCAGTAAAAAAAAATAGCCAAAATATTCTGCAGAGTCTCACCCGTGAGGAATGTCCCTCTCCAGCACCGACTTTCACCCCAGCTTTTTGCTCACATCTTTCCCCTGCCAGCAGACGAGAACAGAAGAGCAAAGGACACCGCTTGCAGATTCAGATTTAGGAATCTAAATTTAGGCACTCTAATATAAGTTACCAGGCATTCATTCTCAGTTGCTGCTGAAGTCAGTGACAACTGTGGCTCAAGTTTTATTTACTAAAATGACAAAAGAGGAAGAAGCAAAAAATATCCCCATCTGTCATTGTATATGGGACACACACACATTAATTGCCAAGAGTCTCTTACTCCTTAAGAATTTCTTCCCTTGGGGTGATAGGCTATTTACACTGCTACATGGTATTTGTTTAATATAATGACTCAGCTGATTAAAAGCATAATCCATTTTGTCATAAGATCATAGACTTCATTATCTCTTTCATCTTGAATTTACCAGTAATTCATGCTGCAAATGGTCCACTCTATAGCGATTTTTTGGTTTATTTTACTTCTAACCCCCTCAGTCTGCCACAAATCTCATCTTTATTTACAGAATCCAAAAGTCTGCTGCCCTTCCCAATGCACTGATGTGCACTGTTGTGGCTCTTCTACACGGATTCCTTCTTGCAGGGTCCTTCAATAAACATCTAAATTGTGCCTCAGAAACAATGGACTGAACTATTACAGGTAGTCATTTAAGCTACCTTTGTGGCAGGATCCAGTATGCTAGGACACTGTTGACAGCTATTTAATCTGTCCTGAAAAATCTCCCCTAATAGGGACTCTAAAGCCTATGCAGCTTTTACAATTAGCTATTCTTGTCCTCCCTAAAATCCAAGAGAAGGGCTATGACAGAAATGCTTGCTTTTAATTCTGTCCTAAGCAGACACTGATAATAATCTTTTTCCTATTCCCACATAGCCTTCATCGTTTGTTGTTTGGGTTTGATGGGTTTTTTTGTTTTGTTTGTTGTTGGTTGTTTTTATTGTTGGTTTGGGTTTTTTTTAACTCCCAATTTTTGTTTTCAATATTTTTTCCCCTGGATTTTCTCCAAATTGTCCAAACTCTGAAGACCAGCACTGGTAACTGAATGATTTCACAGGTGAAACCTTAGCAGTACCAAGTTGCACAAAATGAATATTTCTTTTCATTACAAACAAGGAGTTTGAATGTAGGTCCCAGATGGCTTTATTCTGGGATACAGCATCACACTCCAGTGCCTGTTTAATCTGTGATACACAATGATGTTTAAACCTCTTTCTCCAACACCGTGCACCTGATCTTTCTCCTCCAAGAAGCCTGTGTTGGATTGCCGTCACTGAGTTGTCAGTAATTTTGCATTGTTTCTCAAATTTTTGAGTGTAACTTGTGCTCTGTCAACTTGATGCCAGTTGCCAATTTTATAACTATATGATGTCCCATTGGTTAATAACCAATAAAAACATTGCCCATGTCAGAATAGCTAACTGAAGGAAAGATGCTACATTTTAATCAATTTAACAATGGCAGGTCACCAGACCACCTCAGATTTCAGGCAAATTTCTTGCAAATACTGCACCCACACGTACAGTCAAGTATCTTTAACTTGACCAAATTATATATCTATAAAGCGAGTAAATTCACATTAGTAATTCTCCACATGACACTACTCACAGGCAGGAAAGCTAATGTGAGCTTAGCTTCTTACCACTCCATGACGATAGAAATGATAGAAATGGGAGATGAGAAACACACAAAGGAATGCATTTTGCACATGTATAGCTTAGTATACAAGTTTATGGCTAAAAATCTTGATGGGAACTGTTTGGCGTTGCAATATTTTAAGCAAGTTACACAAAACAGCCTGCATTTTCTTGAAGCCAAGTATTTTCTCAGCCTACTTTCTTGGCTATTATTCTCCTCCAGTGTTATGAAGCCAAGAAGTTTACATTATTAGACATTGCACTGGACACAAATCTAATAAGCTGGATGACAGTTGCACTCAAATTTAATCCTTTTTATTACTGTCTGGTCTGACTTGTGTACATTCTAATTCTGTTTTGTCATTTTTAGCAGAAAGTGCCAATATCCTCTACCTCCATGGACTAAAAGTTAAATGTTTTGTGTTCCTAGTATTTTAAATCATACATATGTTGTTTCGATGCATAATAAGACATCTGTTAAATGCTTAACAAACTGAAAGTGCAGTTATCTAAATTGCCTCTTTATGGAAGTAGCATGATCTTATTAGGGATGAGAACAGTGACACATTAGATATTTAATCACTGGCCTAGCACAGTTATGAACATCTGCATCAATACAATGGTGTTTATCAGCTGTTCCCCAGGATAATCATCACGTAGAAACTTCAGAATTGTGTCCTGTCTCATTTCTGAGACTAGGATATCTATTGTTAGTCCATGCCAGACACCTCTGAACACTGGGCTGTAATTCTCCTCTCCACGTCTTGGTATATACGTTTTCACCTGATCCTTCTCCTGCATCATCTTCTTTCCATCTCCCATCTGTTTTCCTTATCTTTATATCATTGTTGTCATTTACTCTTTATTACTCTGCTCTTTCAAAAGCCTAATTTCTTTAAGACTCTCACTCTAACCTCACATTTCCTGCCATTCATTTGCTGAATCACATCTACCTCTTTGCAATTGTCTTTAGTCTCTTCATCAGTCTCCCATTTCCTCTCGCTGTCTGTCACTCATCCCATTCCACTTCATTCCCAACTTGTTCCCTTCCATAGCTTTCTTCTCATTAATAAGAGAAAATTTGCCTTTCCCTTTCACAAAAGTTAACATGGGGAGTTATATGTTGCCAAGAATCGTCAAGGACTAGACTTGGTTCATAAGTGTTGCCAAATTGTGTCAGTCTCACTAGTTAAACTATACCAATTCAGCACCTTCACTTGCTGCCACCCTGACAAAATTACAGGCTACCAGAGTTCTTGAGAAGCATTTACCATAAAATAACAACTAATGTGTAATTGCTAAAAATCTGAGGGGGTGGGGTGGGAATCACAGGAACATTATTTATACCCTGAATTTAATTCTCTTTAGATCTGACTTGCTTTACAAGAAATGTTAGTCTTGCCAAATAAGCAAGGAATAAAATGACTAGCACAGTTCATACAAAGTAAAGTTTGTACAGATGAAAAGCTTGACATTCTGAAAGCCATACTACAGTTATTTTTCAGATATTCCCTCCTACTGCTACTCTAGAAAAATCATATGATTCAAATTAGAGTTTCCTGAGGAAGTCATTAAAGAGACCTTCTATCAATGATGGTTTTGTACATTTGCACTTGGTCTTTGGCACAGACTCAGTCTATATTTAGACTGCACAGTATAAAGTATGTTTGAAACCAAAGCAATTAAAGAAAAAATAAATCAGAATTTCATTTATAATACAAAGACATTTGCAGAAACAGGATGATACCCACTTACGTTGTAATTCTAGACAGTTTATAGGAGTAGCAGAGGTTTGAAGAGGGGAAGGCAGTAGCAAGCCCTA
>NW_010191509.1:65698-80406 GCF_000695765.1 Mesitornis unicolor
AGCATCAGGTGAGGCACTGGCTTTCTTTGGGGAAGAATGGTCTTGGGATGGCAGTTACAGACAAAGTATTAAGAAAGTGGAAAGACTATAAAAATCTTTTGTCAGCTACAGAATATCACACATTAGGTATTATTTCTTTAGAATATAAAAACGTAGTGCTCTCCCCAGTAATACTGGTAGGCATTTAAGTTTTTTTGGTTATGTTTTATGACTCTGACAAGATCATTAAGTAGATTTCTGCTGTACATGCTAGTTTCTCTATGCCTTTAAAAGCTGCTTTGGGGTTTTGGCCTCCTACATTCAAGACACTTTTTTTTTTTTTACAAAGCAAAACAAAAATCTGAGTTATGTTTACTAAGCTAACACATTACTATCATTCACTGACCAATGCATAAGTGATGTGTTTAAATTACCATCCTAAATGGGCTTGCAATAGGTTTTTCACATTAGTGTCAAGTATTTGCATGCCATAATGCATTAGATTGGCATGAAAAACTTCTCAACATCCCTTGAAACCTTCTGAACCACTACGATTTAAACACATGGAAGCAGGAGTGAGTTACGAAAAAAGCAGTTGAAACCTGACACTTCCCCTTTCTCAACACTTCTCCAACCAAGCCCAGGAAAAAGTACATGCTGGAAAAAACAAAAACATTCTATGGGCTTCAACTGACATTTTACAGTTTTATCTTCTCTTATGAAAGATACTGAAGTGTATGAATAATCCCTCCTCAAAGGGAAAGTGGTAAGAGTTAAGAAGCAGATAACAGAGCATTACAAGCAAATGATTGCAGCCTCCCCAAGAGCTGCACCCAAAAGCCTGACAGACTAAAATACCTTACTGATTGACAGGAATTATCTGACCAGCATCTTCTGTATTCTGATGATGGTCACTGACTATGCAGGTTATTAATGCATTTTTGTAAACTTATTTCTTTTGAAAATGCCTATTTGATATACAGAGTAAGAACAAGTCACATAAACCCATTTTAAGCAATTCAGAGGATACAAATTACAGTTCAGAATAATTAGAGAAAGGCATAAAATAGTTGAACAAGTACTTCTCCATCAAATGGAGAACCCCCAAAATGAAGGTATTCTGCATTTCAGATCATGTAACTATTCCATTCTATTTTACCTAAGCTGCACGATATAAAAAAGCTACAAAGATGCCCCATTGATCAAGTAAATCCATTTTTAACTATGGGGAAATGCACAATAACATTACTTTTGCTGTAGAGAAGTCAAGCACAAATGTAAGTTCAATGCCATTCTAAGGAACAGGAAAAAACATGCCGTTTCCCAGATCATGTACCAGATCTGACTGAAATTTTATTTTATGAAGCAACTGCAGATATAAGAAGTGATCATTTTTCTTCCTCTCAAATCTTATCATTTTCAAGAAACATTACGGAACATCCTTTATCTTCTGACATGACCACCTTCAACATTCAGAAATTTACTGTTGTGAAATTAATGTGCTTCTAAGACACGAGTATAATTTTAATAAAACTATTTATATTCACAGTTATCAGCTGTACAATTGCATAACAGGATGAATCTTTTTTTCCTGTTTTTCAGTGAGGTCAAACAAAAGCTGCAAAGGAATTTTGCTCCACACAGAGAGCTGACACAGAATACTCAAACCAACAGTTCTGTTGTCATGGCCGCTAACAAGGAAAAGCCATTTAAATGCCAAGATTTTTAAGAAAACCTTTACTGAACTGGTATTAAGTCAGACCTACAACTTTACACCTTGGGAACCAAAAGAGAATAGCTTTAGGAAAAATTCTGCTCACAAAAGAGCATAGGCCTCAATAAATGGGCAGCCCTGAATGCCCTTTCCATCAGTGGGTTTGACTCCAGGGCATGCCAGGCTGGAGGGCTGAGCTGCCTAGCACGTAGCTATGGAGGCAGAGGGACAGACCTGAAGCACGCAGTAAGGCAGGAGAGATAAGACCCCAATTGTGCTGTTTAGCAGCTATGAAAATAGTTGTGTCTCCCCTGAATTAATTTCTAGCAGAAGTGGTTACTCGTCTTCCCTTTAGGAGTACATGGAAAATGCACAACCAAGTGCAGCTTTATTGTTATTCACAATATCCAGAATAAGGTTGTCCTAGGGGTATGGCAATCAAAAACTATTATGCCTACTGCTACTGTATGATGTTTTTTCAAATTGATGCATTTCCACTTACAGACTGGAAAGACACGTGAAGCAACTTCAAAAGCTCATCTTATAGCACCCTTTTGCTGACCTACACGTAACCAGATGGAAAGCTTCTCTCCTGAGGGAACAGGCACCTACAGCACAGAGCCAGCAAATCACCATCTCCACCCACTTTACCTGATCAGTTATTGACAGGAGACCATTTCCCTTGCCCTGTGAAGGTGGTGATGCACATGAACAAAGGAACGCATCCAGCAGCACCATAAGAGCCTAAAACAATCCTCGGATCAGCAGCAGCGATAGAGCTGCTGGCAGAAATCCAGCTGGTATGCAGTATGGTGTCTTCTTTGTAAGACGCAGCAATGACACCAGGCAATGTGAACCTCTATTTCTATTCATCTGGACTGAAATCAACACTAAAACAACAGAAATTAAAACTTGATAATGAGTCAATGCAAAAGGTACCTTTATTTTTATGTACTTAAGCATCTAAACACTTCAGATGCTTGGGTGCTCACTTTTCTGCACCAATTTACATCTCTAAATACGATAGAACAGGCTGTGGTTGTTCAGAAGTGGACACCACTCCGTATGTTTTTGATCCCTATCCAGAGTTACAGTACGGCCTTGCAGGACAGTTAGCACAATTTTCAAAAGCAACTTAGTGGATTAGAAGTTTAAATTTGTCAAAAAAAACACATATCTGCACGTCTCCAAGGGCTTGATTACTTCCCTCCTCTCTCTCTTTTTTAAAAGGGAAACTTAAGGCTCTAAGTGGCTATTCACAGCACTGAATTTAAGGTAGGAAAATGAGTTGATTATATTCCATGTTCACCCTCTTCCACTACTTGGGGTGGGTGGGTTTGTTTGTTGGTTGTTTTGTTGTTGGGTGTTTGTTGTGTTGCGGGTTTTTTTTGTTTTATTTTGATTTTTTGGGTTGGTTTTCTCTTTTTCTGTGATAAGAGCAGAAGCTACAAGTATTGCAACTAGAAATAGCACCCAGCTATAAAAGTAGGTCAAGAACAAAAGTTAACCAAAACTATGTAAAATTACTGTTACAGTACTTGTTTCATTAACAAGTCTGAAGTATTTATTAGTCCTGTGATCCCATGACCTTCTCAGATAGGGCTGGCTTAGCATTTAAGACTGGCATGCAAAATACAAGTCATTGCATTACTGCATTTACAGAAACAAACTATGAACTTCTTTTACAGTAAAGAGTATTTTTCTTAAGCTGAAAGACCGATAAATTAGCTACACAAATACATGCTGGCAAGCACACAAGCAATTTCAGCACATTAAGCTCTGTCTTCCATTATCCACCACATTGTTTTTATGCAGTTCGAGGTTATATATGGTTACGAATGACGAGATTGTCATCCTAGAAGTAAACGAAGTTATGGGAGGACTTTTAGAATTTATGCACATAAAGACTTTTAACACAATTTACATGGGCATAGTCTTCAAAAAAATAGTAGGATTCATTTTTATGCTCAAAGAATTAAGATGACATCAAGTGTAATTGAGCCTTTGTAAGAGTGTTTTTATGCAAGTTAGACCATCTCTGAAATATACCACCTTTAATTTCTTCTGAAAAAAAACAAGACAAAATGTACAATCATGTGCTGATGTGGTAGCTCTAGTTTATATGCAGATGTAAATTCCCTTTCCTCCTGCCCTACGATTTAAAGTCTTAATTTGCCAAGCAGTGTATATAATAACTACCAACTGATCTGAAGCATTTCTATGCTCAGGTTGTAGCCACAAACTGTCCAAATCTAAAGACGACTGAGAATGCTCTTAACCTCAGTGTCCATATTCACAGAGCAGAGTTGCTTATTTTCCTCCATTATATATATAAATATATGCACACTTTCACACATACTTTTATTTTAACTTTCCAGACTATATTCATCTTCTCCATGAAGAATTCAGGAACTCATATACAAAAGCTGATATTATAGAACCTTACTACACTGTACAAAAGTTCAGAAACAACCAGGCTAGCCTAACGTGATCAGCTCGAGTTTAACAGAGTCCTAAAACAGGTTAGATATTTATATCTGGTCATTTTTTGAAACACCAGTTTTATATACATAGAGAAACTTAAAATAAAATCAAGCAATTCCTCCTTACAATTCACTTCCAGGAACACTTTTTGAAATGGGTACAGTAAAGAATGTAACTATTAGTGAAAGCAACACAGGAACAGAATTTATTATAAAAGAGCTCTCGTTGTTTAAATGATTGGGTTTTCATAGCCCCATATTGGACTTGGAAATGTAGGGAGGTTGCAGGGTTTGTTTGCTTCTTTGGTGGTTGGTTTTTGGTTTCTTGGGGCAGATTTTTGTTTTTTAATCCAAAAAAGTCAAACAAGAAACATTACCTCCACACCGAGAGACAATATGAGAAGGTAAAGAGCTCCAAGCTCAACATGGGTAATTAAGAGATGCTGTGCTGCCAACAACTGCAGTTTTTCCACAATACAGCAAGTTCCAAATTACTTTTCAACAAAGTTAAATCAGGCATAATATATAGGCACTGAGAAAAAGGGAAAAAGAAACTAATGTCTCTTCAGCCCAGAATAATGAAGTCATTTAAGGAAAATACAGAATTAAAAAGCTGTGTTATAGCTGCAACCGTATTAAGTAGGTAAAACATGTACATGCAAAGCCTAAGAAAAGGAAAATACTGAAGACTTTAATAAAGCAATCCTAACAGTTATTATTCTATATGCATATACACAGACATATAAAGCATAGCATTTTATGTTTAAACTGCAAGGTCTTCAGTCTTGTAGATAGATGCCAAACTGCTGGATACAGAGTCTAAAGTTTTGAACTTAAGGAGTTATAGAAGACAAGTAAGTAAATAGACTAAACTATTAGGTAATTTTTACTTTTATGCCTGTTTGACTAAAGTCAGACTTGGCCCATTTCTTAGGGAAAATTTCAGATTATATAACTGCACGTTACAAACATGCCAGCCTCTGAAGTACACCAAGCCACCTGGTATTTAGAAAAAGATTAAGTACGTAACTTAAAGTTACATATTTCAGTATTCCAGCAATCCCAGCTATAATTGAAAGCAGAAAAATCTATTTGTTTCTCTAAACTTTGCATTTATTACAAAATACTATCAATGCAATGAGACAGAATCTCTTGAAGTGAGGGTCCAATCCTACTTTATGCCACAAAGACACTTTTCACTGTACGCAGTTTCTCAACTGCTGTCTCACAGAACACAGAACGTTAGGGATTGGAAGGGACCTCAGAAGCTCATCCAGTCCAATCCCCCTGCCGGAGCAGGAACACCCAGATGAGGTTACACAGGAAGGCGTCCAGGCGGGTTTTGAATGTCTGCAGAGAAGGAGACTCCACAACCTCTCTGGGCAGCCTGGGCCAGGGCTCTGTCACCCTCACTGAGAAGAAGTTTCTTCTCAAATTTCAGTGGAACCTCCTGTGTTCCAGTTTGTGTCCGTTACCCCTTGTCCTATCATTGTTGGTCACCGAGAAGAGCCTGGCTCCATCCTCGTGACACTCACCCTTTATATATTCATAAACATGAATGAGGTCTCCCCTCAGTCTCCTCTTCTGCAAACTAAAGAGACCCAGCTCCCTCAGCCTTTCCACATAAGGGAGATGCTCCACTCCACTCTCATTAGGTTTATTGCTTTGCTCACAGGCGTTTTGGTTTGTTGGGGTTTTTGAGGTTGTGGGTTTGTAGGATTTTTTTGAGAGGAGGGAAAAATCCAGAGACCTCCAGATAGACTAGAAAAGGTTACAAAGCTGTTTAAAGCTCACATAACTCCTACTGAACAATGCTGCATGGGGTTATCAACTCTTCCATTTTCACTGACATTTCACCATAAAATACTGGGTTTGATCATGAGCGTTGACAGTGTCTTACTCACATCCATTAATACATTGGACCAAACAATTAGAGGTGTTATCCACAGGGTTTTTTTGCCATGTGTTTCACTGAAATTTCTACTTGGAGAAGGCAGTGTCTCCTTTGCACAAGTGTGGAATTCAGCTCCTTTTCAACACTAAAAGCCATACTGCAGAACCACCAAGGATGTGTTTGTTTTAAGAAATGATGTGATCTCTCCCTGGAACAGGTGTGTGAATTATGAAGACACTGAAGATAGGCAAGTACAATGCTGAGCTGCTCTTATGTAAACCAATTCTCCACATAGGATATTTCACCATAAAAGATTTAGCATCAAAAAGAGTTTTCACTCTTTTGAAAGATTTTGTTGACAAACTAGATTGACAAAACGAAGTATTTCTAAAGAGGGAAAAAAATATATAAAAAGCATAAGATTAGACTGTAGTTTTATCAGAAAACCTATGGCAGAAGAGTAAATAACCCAGAACTGTATTCACACACATTCATAAGGCTGCACAGCCTGATGCCACATCTTCTCTCCCTCTCTTCTTCCTCTCAAAATGTAAAGTTCAGCTTCTGTTACAACATTGGGAAACAACTGAATTGTTGACTTAAAGGTCTGAAGCAACAAACAGATTACATTTTAGCATACTCTTGGTATGTAAGGCAGTAACTTGCACTCAAGTTTGGCCTTAAGTTCACCATGTAGTGACATCTCTGTTCTAACAAAAAAAGTAAGCTTTTATCACAATGCCCCCTGGAATGTGCAGAGCTCTTCCCTTGTGTCTAAACAACATTCAAATAAGTGGGAGCAATGTTCCACTAATTTGGTTGAAGTATCTCAGTACAGTTATCTGCCTCAAATGCAGAATTACAATTGCTAACTTTCTTTTGCATATTATCCCAGTAGCTTAAGATGCACGGAAGGAGATAGTGGACTCTGCTTGCAAGAGAGCTTGCAAGAGGCAAAGCTAAGAAGAAAGTGAGAAACCAAGTTGCCAGGCAAGGAATGCCAGCAAGTGCCCACTTGTTGCTTCCTTCTCATGTCTTCAATGCCACTGTGTTTCCTCCTCTCCTGCCATTCTGCTTAGATACGAATTGGATGTGCTATGTACTGTCTTGCCTTTGAGACATGCTAACAAAAACCAGCATGTAGTAAAGGTCTTGTTAATAGAAACTAGTTTAACTTAAAAAGCTACTGAAGCTTGATTTTCTTTTTAAACAAGATATGAAAGTACAAATAAAAAGAGAAATCAAGTGAGGAAAAAATACACAAACAGAAAATGGACTGGATTTTCCCCCCCCCTTAACCAACTTAAAAGGCACCAGTAACAAGAAAGGGAAAACAGAAATATCACAAATAAAAATCACACAAACAAAAACCCAACAAACCCGCAAACCAGAAACAGCAAGTGAAAGAACAGGTGAATTAAGAGCAGCTCAAGAGAGAAAGAGAAGAAATAAGTGGGTAACTTCAACAGATGATGCAGATAAAGACGATCTGGAGATTGTGATCTGGAGAAAGCAGAAGAGGAATGAAAATGTGGGAAGAGGAAGAAGAAAAAAAAAGAGCAACAGATCCAGTAAAAGCAGTCCTTTTTAAAAGTGACCTGTGAAAGAGACCCCAGAGTTATCCCTGCTCTGTAAGTTCAACTTACTTTGTGTTTCCCCTTATCACCTTTTTAAACCTCCCTATGTGATAATACAAGCACAACCACAGCACAGCAGAAAGTGCTGGACAAGAAGATCAGCGGAGCAGGACAGGTCAGTATTTCGGGAAGGGAGAGGGAAAAAATGCAAGCTTACACCTGTTTTGAAAGAGTTTGTGAGGCCATAGCGTGTGACCATTTAGGATTTGGCAGTCTACTCTGAGCTTTTATACCACTAAATAAATCTAAAGACAATTAATAGCACTCCTATGGAACAGTAACCATAACAGAGTGAAAAACCATGTTGAGAGCAAAAGGGGAATGAATTGAAAAAGTTTCTCAGTTTGATCTTTAATTAATTGGACTATGGAAGAACTGAAGCCTCCAGAACATGAGGTTTTGGTATGCCCTGAACTCTCCAGCACCCATGCAAAGCAGATCAGACCATGCAAGGGCCGACTGTTTCATTACTGCTCCACGAATCAGTCATTACAAGAGTACTTTAAATTGTTTCACTTTTCTCTGAAGCCGTAGTGTTATGGGATCTCTTTGTCAACCTGAACAAATGACTTGCTTAGAGATGTTACTGGAAGATTTATATCTGTTTGTGTGGTTTCTAAAGATGTATTTCAAAATACTTCAACTCTCATCACTAGAGCAAGGCTGCAGCATCTGGTGTTCATTAAAACCAGGAAATTCCTGTTTTGCTCTTTGTGAAACTGTTGAGAGTTGATAATTAATTTTTTGATTCTAGTATTTGCAAAGAGCTATTTTAGCAATTTCATATTAAAAAAAAATAATAAGAAATTTAAAAAAAGATCTTCATGTGCTAAATACCTACATCAGTCTTTTGCAATTCAAAAAATTTTCAAAAATTTTCTTCAAGTCTGAGTTAACGAATTAACATTACAATATCCTATATACAGTATTTTGCAACCATCAGTTTAAACGTTGTAATCTGTATAACATAGATAAGAAACAATTTAGCAGCTCGCAGGTCACCTACTCTTAGTGCTTCAGCTTCATCACAGTGACTTTTTTCCCACAAGATGATAAAGACATTCTGGGTCTTGTACAGAACTTAATCTTCAGACTCTTTCTGAACCATATGATGCACACCTTGCCTGCAAATTTCGATACCTATGTGTCGTAATTAGAAAGAAAATATGCACTCTGTCTTTATTGATTTAGTTTCAACAATCTCAAACTAAAAACTGACAACGACAGTGAGAAGAACACTACATTAAGCCTCAAATATTTCTGTCATGTTGTTCAGTCTGCCATGAAACAACAGCACAGCTAGAGATGTCTTCCTAATTGTTGTACTTCCCCTCATATTTTGGGAGGAAAGCTGTGACCACAACATATATCCACAGAATGTGAAGCTACTGAAACTGCAGGCAAATGATACTGGAAAATAATATGAAAAATCTGATATTACTTGATTATAACAGCATATGGCTGGGGTACATGATCGTCCATCTGTAACTGCTAATCCTTCACTGAATGACTGCTTATCAAGCACTCAGTTCCCAGCCAAGGGGATGGGGAAAGATAGCACGTTCCGAGTTCAAGTCCCTAGAGAGCCAGCCAGTTACTTGTTGGAGACTCTCAATCACAAAATGTCATTAAGTGAAGCCAGAGTATGTTAAGCACTTAGAATATTTTCCTATGTAACCACTGCTGTAGCTGCAAATGGAAAGTTACAGACTTTCAAACAATTGATACCAAGTATAAACTACACTTTATTTCACAAGGAACAAGAACCTCTGGGTTAAGGGGTTCTTCGTACACATATTGTACAATTTCCTATCTTAGGTGTATATATACACATACATACATACACAACTTTCCAGAGCAAAGCTTGCCAGAGAGTAAAAGTCTTAACTCTAGAGCCACCTTGCAGTCCACAGGCATTTGAAACATTTTTTAATAGTACAGCATATTGCTAAAGAGCTAAGTTTGCAGCTCATCACTATCTAAAGTTTCTTTTGGCATAAAGACTTTCCAGGATAGTCATTCCCACTGCAGACGCACTCGTTATGCACTCAATATGCCCAGCTGCATTACGTGTTCCCTCCCCTCAAGTTTTAGCTTTATTATCAGCTCATAACTTTTCGCTGTTTTATTTCCCCTGGTATTGAAATTAAATTCATTTACTGACAGAGCTTAACCACAAATCTAACATTATCTTATCTTTTGAGATCACTCATAAAGAGGTTAAATTAATCTACATATAAAGCTGTACCTCTAAATATCAATCCAGAATCCCAGCCAGCCACTTCTTACCCCAGTTTTCACTGCCTTTCATCCATGCTTTTTATCTGCAGAACTAGGTTCATTTACATTTGAAAGAAGACAAGTACAGGTACTGCTTTTTTTGTTTTCCTCCTCAAAAGAAAAATAAAAACTTTCCCACCCTGTTTTCCTGAGGAGCTTTACCTGTGTATCAATTTATAGCACCTCAGGCAGAAAGCATGCAGAAGAACACAGGTAGCGCACAGGTTTGGACAGAGACCTTGTCACTCTCACATTACTAGAAACATTAGTTCCACATAATACACACACACACACACACACACACACACACACACACGATACCTGCATTTTTAATATGAATTCTTTCCTTACTTTTCCCCTCTCAAGTGAGATTCTTTTCCCATGCAAGTGGTGAGAAAAAATAAATAAATAAATTTGTACTTCAATACCAAGCAGGAAAGTACCTCAGAGGCTGAATCTCACTTTACACCTTAAGAATGCTATTAATCATGCACATTTCTAAAGAGATTATTTTTCTTCCTGTGAAACCTTCTTCACTTACAAAGGTTGTTCGCCCACATCTCCACCCATGCATTCTAAATATAATATACAGAAAAATCACTTGAACTCCACTTTTGGCTTTTAATATGTATCAGCCTGAGCAGAAAAATAATGTAATGTTAAAGATCACCTGCAATTGTATTTTTCCTGCAGAAGAGGAATTAAGTATTATTTTCATTCAGACACAGCTATGATTCTTTAAACCAGAACTAGAAGGCTTATTTCAAAAAGAGATGATCCAGATTGTATACTTGGTTCATATTAGAAGGCTGTACTTCCAAAAGAAGCATAATTTAAAACACATAATACTGGCCATTCCTAAGAAACAGCTCTACTTGGGTTTCTTAAAGAAAACCAAAAAAGCATGCAGACTGTCTCTGTCAGGGACAAAATGAGCGTATCCTGTTCTAACTGGGCTTGACCAACACACATCTTTGTACTCTATAAAAACAAACAAAAAACCCCACAGAACACCCACTAATCTACAGCGTTACCAGAAACACTCACTGGCTTTGGCTGCTGTGAAATAAAGAAGTCATTCAGATTAGATGCAGAATTATACAGAAGAAAGCACACATGCTAAAGACAGGACGTTCAATAGTATTGATAACAAATTACTTGCAAGTGCAAGCTAAAAATGGATTTTATGTCAAATGCATATATAAAGCTGAGAACTTCAACAAGAAACTCTTATAAGAACAGTAGACTGAAGTGACAGTATTTCAGGTGTACAGTATTGATACAGCGACCCTAAATACAGATTTGCTTATCTGTGGTTTTACTACTTTAGCAACTAATGCCACCCCCTAAAAAGAGCAAAACCAAATACCTTTTTTTGATTTTGCTCCAATCTTCAACTTCGATGGCCAAGCAATCTGTGTATTCGTTTCTTCCATAATCTGTTAAAAAGAAAGCACATATGAAAAAATCAAGTTTTTACTGTTCTCCTACAAAGTCAACAGTTCATTTTTGGAAAGATTATGTTTACCATTTTTACATCTGTTAACTATTATTACTTATAGCACAAGTCATTAATTACCTTTCTGGTTTTCTTAAGAATCTTTGTCAAACCAAAACACTCAACAGTTTCCATGAGGTTCAAATGATCGCTACCAGCTACAGCACGCTCTAGGCCCATCTCTGAGGGAACTTCAAAGCTTCACAATTCAACAAAAATATTTCTTTAGTTATCTTAAAATGGCTTTTAAGTAAAGCCTACCGAATTTAAATCAAGGCCTTTTCACTTTCCATAAGTCAAGACACATTGGTTTTCTTCACAAATTGTTTGGGGTTTTTTTGCCTCACTTTGACCTGAAAGCAACTTTTAATTGTAAGCCTATCCAGATCTCAAAAGTTTGAATTCTTGGTTTAGCAGTTCTGAGTAAAGACTTAACAGCATTTATTACAATATGGTGCGTAACCTATCTCCAGCTAGCCAACAGGGAAAAAAACCTTACACACACACTTGAACTCTGAAATCCACGTAGTCTTTTGGCTTAATGTAGACTCTTATTCTGTTGCTGTCTTTGTTTTAGTGAGTAAGTCCACTAGCCATAGGTGTATAACAGTGAAATTTAATACTGGTACAGAGTTACAGAGCATCACACATTTAGTAGTAATACAGCAGAATGAACTAAATGATAAAGACCTCATCTATATAAGAAATGTTGGGCATTTCTACTGAGACTAAAGAACTTCTATTTTATATTGACATCCCATCAATAATTATGATCATACCTCTCATCACACGTGAGATAGGAGAGTATCTGATCATCATGGGTAAAAATAGAATATTTCACCATCATGAGGACCTGAAGAAATAAGAAGTCTGCCCATAGTAGTCCATGACAAGATGGATGTAGGATGCCAAGAAAATGTACCTATCATGCTAGGCTGCAGCAGACAAAGTATTTTTTAAGAGATGTTGATTATAGAAGTCCCATATTTTATTATTTTCTCATATCTGGTTGCGTTTTCCTTTGCTCAACCTTTCACTGTTGTAACCTGTGCACTTTTAGGAGAAGCCTGACTCAGTCTGCCTTCTAAGCACCCACAGGGTAGCCAAAGATTGCTATTAGATCTCTCTTTTGCCTCACCTCCTCCATGCTGAACAAACCCTGCTTGCAGCTTCTCTTCGTACATCAACTGGTCCAGGCCCTTGATCAAACCTGGAGACTGTCCACTTACTCACTCCCACTTGTCAGGATCTTTCTTGGACTGAGGGAGACATAACTGAACTAAGTACTCCATATGCAGATATGCAGTAGCTGAGCAGACTGGAATAACCACTTCCCTCAATTTGCTGGATCATACTACTTTAGATAGTGAGTCCATGTAATACTTACTATCCCCTATGTATTTTTAAGGGAATTATTTAACACTTAAAACGGTAATAAGTGAAATAGGTACTCACTGTAAACTCGGTCTGTAAACTAAGAAATAACTTAAATCGGAAGAACCGAAAGAATGTTTGATTGCTGTGGAAAGGAAAGGGAGACGGGAGACGGGAGACGGGAGACGGGAGACGGGAGACGGGAGACGGGAGACGGGAGCCGGGAGACGGGAGACGGGAGACGGGAGACGGGGGACGGGAGACGCTTTTCAGCTGGCAGGTCGTGAGACGGGAGACGCTTTTCAGATGGCAGCTCTCAGGGTCTGGTTCTTCCCGTATAAAGAATATTTGTTCAATTTCCTCAGAAAGACTAAAAATGTAGTTCTGCTCTTTTGACTGCTGATAAAAGTGAGAATTACAATACGCAGAAAACAGACATTATCTGAAAAAGTCAAGTCCCAAAAAGGGGGGGCAGGGAGGAATGAGGCAAAGTAGTACGTTACAGTACTTCTAGTAATTTGCTACAAGTATAAGCAATAACAAATAATAAAATTCCAAAATAATAAGCAAAGCCACTTCCAAGAAGAACGTGAATGCATTAAGAAAACGGCTACAAACCAATAAGTTTTCCATAACAGTATAATTCTGAACTAAGGCAGACTTCTCTAACAACTTTTACTTCTTATCTTCTACATCCGAATCCCTAGGACATCACCACAGCTTCCAGATCAGTACACCATGTGGAAAAACTGACAGTGTTAGCCAGACTTCATTATACTATATTTTTGGTCTCAGCAACTATTGGATAATAAGTTACAGCTGAAACAAGACATTTCCAGGAAGATGAAATTCTATCAGCAAGATACACATACTTTTCACAATTTTCCAATCCAGATGTGAAAAAAGCTATTTCAAAGAATTCACTTGTGTCTTAGAGGGCTTTGGGCCAGGATTATTCTTAATTGTGCAACAGGAGATGAAATACACAGAAAATAGGAAACCATTCACTAATAAAGGTTGATGCTAAAGCAGAGAACAGTGCAAGACTGAGTTAAAGAAAATCCAACATAAAAGGAACCACAAGAGAGGAGTGAATGAACATCATTCACGAAAATTGTTACATCCTATCAATCCTTTGCCCTCTCAAAGTTTAGAGACTTTTGTCTTAAAGAAATTAAATCCTCCCCATTTCCCATGCTAAACCAAACCAAAATGAAAGCTCACAACTTCAGAGATGCAGCACATTCTGGGGACAGATGAGAAAGACACAGATGACACCGTCAAAGGAAAAGAAGTCTGCCAGCCAGCCACTGAGATTTGGCCACCTAATATCCTTAAGCTCTTTGGAGCTAAAAATTGCCACATTAGACCGAAACGAAGACTCAGTTTGGTCACTACAAAGACAAGTTTATCTACTGTCTTAGGCAGTTAAGCAAGAAAAAAAAAAGTCTGGATGCATTTAAATGAAGTGCATTTATTGAAGTATAAAAATGCTCAGAGTATGTGCTAGCTTTCAACTCCAAGCAGTAAACTTTGTGATAAATTCCAAGCTGATGGCAATAATAATCTTTTCCACAATTTTTGAAAACCACATATTATACAGGGAAAAAAACAGGGTTTGCTGCAGCACTTATGTTTTCACCAGCAAAAATAATTTTTCTTGCCTGTAAAGCAATTTGAGAATTTTAACTGCTTGAAAAGGTTCACAAATGAAAGCAACTTTTGGTTCTGTTTTTGAGAAATCAGGGCTTTCATAGAAACCCTTAAGAAAGATTTCAACTATATTTCTTGCTTTTTAAACTATTTATTGCATTTATTATTTATGTATTGCATTTATTCTAACAGCAGG
>NW_010191509.1:80437-113183 GCF_000695765.1 Mesitornis unicolor
CAGGAATTTAAAAAAATCTCTCGAAAACAATAAACCGAGTTGTTACTATAGCTGTCAAACTTGAAGGTAAATATGATGTTGAAGACTGTGTGACAGTAAAACTGCATATTGTAGATCACTGCTGCATCAACTTTTAGTTTTGTTTTACCATTCTAAACCAGGCAGTTTAAAGTGCCAGGATTTTATTTTTTTCCTGAAACAAATTTGGAATCGTTCCACAAAAACCTCAACCGCATGTTGCGATGCAATAGCTTTATTAATGAAAACTCAAGTGTTATGCCACATACCCTGAAAACAGCGGTACTGGTCTAAAATGAACTAAACAGAAAACAGAATTCACTTTACCAGTAATACAGACATAATACTTCTATTTTAATTGTATAAATACTTTGGTTACAAAACATTTAGAGGAAATTCAGCCTAGGGATGACTGAATCATTTATGATCTCAGGTGGAACAGCACCTCTGCTTAGGCTTCTTTTCACATAAAGCAAGTGATAGGGTTTATGCTAATCCTTACTCTCCTCACCCTGAGGGATCAACTGACCAAAGGGAGCAGAGATATTTGGCAGCAAGACTTAATCCCATAGTAAACAATTTCTTAAGGTTTCCCTTCATTTTGAGAAGCAGCATGAAATTCTCTCTCTACGTTTTCCCTTCCTCCCCCTTTCCCCAAGAGAAATTGTACTGTTTACGTAGCCAAAATATGTAAGCTATTCTCAGTGGAGAGCACACAGAAGATGACACAAGATACTGGAAGATATCAACAAAACAAGTAAGACTGTGCCCTGACCCTGAAAAAAATGGCTCTAGTTGCGAATCTTTGGGCCTTCAAGAAAAAAACATCCAGCTGTAAGGCAGCTGGAAAAGCTTTTGGCTTCCTCATATTCCAGCTTGAAAAAAATTTATAGTTTAAGCACTTTGGGGAGTTTTTACATTAAGACAGTAAGAAGTTATTTTTTCTTATGTTGTAATTTTTGTTTAGCTGATTTTGGATAGAAACTGGAATGTCCTGAATGCAAAAAACCAACCAACCAAAACTCCCCAAAAACCCATGAGCATTTCAGAATTCAAAGGAAGTATTTCACACGCAACAGATCAAAAAGAACAGCATATCAAACAGATCTTTCTACATTCAAAACAAACACATTAAATGGAAGTAGTATTCTCGACAGCTAGTGTTGTTAAGCTATCTGTTTCTGACCTTCCCACCTTTGGGATAAGTGCAGCTTGGCCACTTCTGCCTCAGAATTATTCACAGTGAGTGGAAAAATGGGTAAGAGAGAAACCTGCATCTACCAGTGGGCTTCTGCAATTGCTTTTCTGAACTGTAGCTCAACAAAAAGCTCATTCCAACTGAAATGACAAAAGTAATTCTCAAAACTGCAAGAGTAACTGTCAAAAAACACCAGTCTGTTATTTCATCAATGGAAAAATCCCTCTTTCAGTGTGAGGAATTAGCTCACTTAATACAACAGAACACACATTCATTATTTTAACATGTATAAGCACAGATGTTAGCAATCTTGTAAACACATTTAAATTATATTTTTAGAGCAGGTAACATGCTTTTCTTAATCTATATGCAAGAACTTTTTAAACACAATACTAAGTTTTGTAGATACCTTGAATTTTTATGCCGTTCAAAACCCTAGAAAACAACGAAATTGTATGCTAGTTGGGGGTTTTTATTTATCTGTCCATGTCATGTTCTGAATAGCTGAGTTGTTGTCTTCAAAGAGTTTTCCTAGGATTTCCTCTGTGCAGGTTGAAAACAAACAGAAACACCTTGGTTTATTCAACATCAGTGGCACTAGACACTGACACTTCAACGGTACCTTATTTTCAACCATCAAACAGCACAAGCCCCCAGAGAACAGTGAATTTCTTTGCTACTTGGAGTATTTCAGAGACTATGCTCCACTTCTTGTCAGTGGACTGCAAATCCTGTCCATGAGCCTGCTGACAAACACTGAAAGCTGAGCATCCTGCATGAGGTATTTCAGCAGACTGGCGAATCACACAAAAGAAAATTAGGCTGAACAACTACAGGTGATCATATCCATGAAAATAAAAATCATTATTATCTCCAAGGCAACATAAAACACAGAAGTGGATGAGAAGCAGGAGAGGGAACCAAGCAGTGGTGGTTCTAACTTAATTAACTCTTCTAAAAGTGATGCAGTTCCCCGTGGGGCACTGGGGGCAGGTGTTTCTCCTTTGGTAGGTTAAGTGACAAAGCAAAAAAGGACACTATAGGGTAAAGTAATATTCTTCCAGATCTTGGTTTTCACTCAGAAACCGCCTCTGTGCACAGACATAAAAAAAAAAATGAACACAACTCATACAATGAAGGCAAGGACCAAACTATATATCTTTAGAGTCACTCTTCATGTCATTCTCAACCCCACATTTACACATCTCACAGAAGGGAGTATTTCTTCGTACAAAATAATCTTCCAGCAAGACAAAGGTATAACCAAATCAGATGTGATTTTTCCAAGCAGAATGAAGTTTAAAACTGAAAAAAGACCGATGCAATGCTTATGCAAAAAGTCAAGGGAAAAAGCAAATGAGGAAGAGGGGAAGACTACTGTTAATCGTAAGAACAAAACCACACAAGTATGAGACAAAGCTGCATCAGTATTCCTTCCCCCCCAAAAAAAAAGTTAACAAACAAAACAAAATATTGCAAGGATCAGGTTCTCCATCAAGCAGATACTGGGGAGGGACCGGAACTGCAGGGCAGACACTGTTCATTTTCTTTTTCATGAGCACATCTCAGAACAGCAAGTATAAGGGCACCTCTAGAGAATAACTTCTGGCAACACGACCATCTGGAACTTCAGAGGCAATTGCATCTGCAAATTCAAGATGGCTCCTAATCTCCATTTTAACATAGCATCAATAAATATTCCTTTCTTCACTGATACAAGATAAGAACTATAACGCACTCAGAGCCAGAAGCAACGCCTAGCATCTATCACTAAGAAACAAGTGCTTCCCAGTGTAACTGTGTACAGTTAAAAACTGCTGCAGAAAAGAAAATCCCATGTGTGAGGGTAGGACAAGGACAGGGAAGGACAAATGTTCAGAGAAAAATATTATTTACATAAAGGTCATGATAATAGAAATTCTATAGGTGGATGTTTGGTAAGCTTGTTTTGAAGTTGAATCTCCATCACGTTAAAGAAAACACAGCAATTCTTGATGGATCACCATAGCTTGCCAAGTTTATGGAGGATAACTCGTACCCAAGAAATACATCATACACAGCTGCTGAAGGGAAGGTGACTGATTGTTTTGTTACATCGCTGTATCCATCCCCTTTTTTAATGGGACTGTTTTCTGAGAACCATTTTTCCCCAATCCTCAAGCAAGTTTGTCCCATCAATTTTACAGAAGACAAAGATGAAAGTTCCCGTTCAAGACAGCAGAGGAGAAAAAAAACCAAACAAACCAAAAGAAGCACGGGAGTACCAATAGTAAAGAAGAAGTAGAAACACAGTAATGGCCTTTCAAAACTTGACAAAGATGTTTTTCCATAAATATGGAATATTAATGGGAAGATAGTTTTACTATCATAAAAAATTATCACTTTCTTTTTTTTTACAGAGCCAAAAAGGTCAAGCAGTTGCTGTTGTGGGTGCAGAAAGTCAAGTGTTACTTTGATACTCTACTAAGCTCTGCAGATAAATGTTCCTGCCACCAACACCCAGCTTCTCCCAGCACCACTGAATCCCAAACCCCACTGCACATCTTTTTGCTCTTCTCCAGATACATTTTGTTTGCTTAATTATTCACAGGGAACACACTGTCTAAAGGATAAAATAGAAAATACTGAAGTACTGAGGTTAAATCACAGTGCTGGTTGAATAACCTTAAGGTGAAATAACTGCAAAAGCTTTGCAAGTATGGTTTTGAAAGATGAATGAGCTTCGTTTTTAAAGGCTGTAATAAGTCAGATTTTTTTTAACCATCAAAACACTCCGAAGCCAGGTTTCTTACAAAAAGGAGACTAAAACATGATGGAACTTTACATGATGCATCACCCATCATCTGATACGGATTTTTAAGCATTTGTTCTTCCAAGTATTACCTAAAATATTCTTTTGGATACAAAATTAATTCAGTAGTTAAATGAAAATATCACCTATAGGAGTAGTCTGATCACATTTATCTTACCAGAAGATAAACATCATCCACATTTTGTGCCTGTTAATTTTCCTTTACACCTGGAATAATCTCAAATAATCAGTGAGATTGGCTAACATAAAACTGACATGTTGTAGTCTATGTCAGCAAAATCTGTAAAATGGCTTCTTAGTAGACACAGATCCTCACTTTAGAGACAGATACAGGTCCTCACCCACCATCGTTTACAAATGCACAGAAGATGCATTCGATACCAACTCTTTCTGCTAAAATGTCTGGCTTCCATTAATCAAGTGCTCCAACTGCTCCAACTCAACAAAAAAAGCCACACTAAGTGAACTCAAGTATTTCTAGATCAAACAATATGAAAAGCACAGGCTTGCATTCTGAACACATCTTTAAGCACCATAATGAAAGCCGGGGCTGTGCACAGAATGTGTGCAAGTTTGGAATTTCAGTTGATCTGCAGTTTTAATTGTGACAACAAAAACATTCTTCTTTCTAAGAAGAGACACAGAAAAAAATAAGTTCAACATAAACACAGTCACAGTTTTGATGCAAAATGTGCTTGTAATTTACAAGGCAAGAATACCAGGACAGAGGGGTTAGTTACCCAATTTACTAATTCTCACCAGAAAAAGCTAGAATGCAGTATTGCAAATTTCACTTGTTAAAAAATTTTAACATCCAAATGAGCATTTAATTCTAAAAAATGAAATCATTACACACAGAATCTAATTCAGTCTTAACCTAATGGTGATGTGACAATTCTAAAATCAGACCTCAGGATGCCTAGTAAAAAGGCATGCACACTTTTTGAGTCTCTGAATATTTTGTTTCACAGAGAGCAGCATGGCTCTCTTGGTATGTACACAATTAGAGCAGTATCAACAAGTTTACTCAGTTTATTTGAAACATGAAATATAATTTGCATGAAATCTAAAATAAGAAAAATAATGTATTTCTATATAAGCAGAAGACCTGCGCTAAAGGGTCACAGTAGACAAATACAATTCTACATGGACTGACACTTATTTCTTCTTCTTCCAGTGCAGGAGTGGTGAAGCAGCAGTATGTGAGCTGATGACTAATCCCTAACATGAGCTTTGGCAGCAAGAACAGAGCAGTGGGTGTAGCTGGAACCAGAAGGAGTATTGTATTTAATGGTTTGTTGTTTCTTTGGGTTGAGGGGGAGGAGAAAGCAAGGGAAGAACAAGGATGGGAAGGAAGAACAAGACACAAAAAAGGAATTGTGTAAAGTTACCCGGGAACTGACAGTGCAAATTCCCCCTCTAAAACTGGTGAGGCCGGAGCAAGTGCTTGAGGTGCCAGAGCCAGAACACATCGGTGGTACACTATCAGGGACTGCTGGGTCTGGTGAGGAAGGATGGGGCATGTACAAAGTTAAGAAAAGAGGAAATAACAAAATGTAGCCCAAAGCTTTGTGCAAACTTGTATCTATCTCTCTTGCAAGTCTGGCCTACGTTTTGGGTATAGCAATGGATTCCTATTCCAAGCCCTGCTGTGTTCACTCCTCCCCACCACAAATGGCCTACATATGAAATTCAAAACTAGAATTCACTGTTCATATTGCAATTACTGGTCTAGAAAGCAGGCAATACAATTCGTCTGACTCCACAGTATTAATGCTACCTTTCTGCAGGTAAGGGTGAGAGGCTATTTCCTGTTTCATAGTCCAACTGTCAGAAACCACAAACACATTTTTCAAGAAGTATCTGTATGTGACTACTTGGCTAGTCCTGTCCTCTGACTTTACCCACTTCTGAAAAGGGTAATATTTAAATTATTTTAGAGACTACCATATGGGATAACCTGTATGGATCGTGTTCAATACTGCCATACATGTTTTTTTCGTGCTTCCACTGCAAGTCATTTGTTTCAATAAAAATGATCTTGACATACTAATCTGTCCATCTTTGTTAAGCTGATTTTTGTGTTAAATTAGCTTTATTAAATGCCAGCATAACTTTATCCAAAAATTAAAAGTGTTTCTGAATTTTCCAACTACATCTAGATTCAGATATAAAAAAGCAACAGAAGAAAGACTTGCCTATTTCCCATTCGCATACTTCTACACAGCTTCAACTCAAACTAAGCAAAATACTAACATGTTTTCCTCCAACTTCTCATGACCCATAATTTTGTGGTCTGCATGTACAGACCGAGAATTCCACAAAGAACTAAGCAGTCCATTTGTTGTCAAGGACTATATCCTAGCCCAGATAAACTCTAAACAAACTTATCATCTTCACGAGGTATTCAGTTATTCCCAATGACTTTATCAAGAATTAAGACAAGCATGTGCAGAAGGAAGAGGTAGTCAAGGTAAAATTTGAGGACAAGATTAACATCATGGGTAATATTCATTTATTCAGAACTTTGATCAATGGGTATCAGCTGATAATACTTCTTAAAACCTAATGAACAGATTATATGTAAAGACACCGAAGGCAGCAGAATAAACAACATCAGCTTTACAACTTGGACTTTAAGCTATAAATTAAAGCTCTAAATCAGTAAAGAGAGGATTGGGGAAAGCTATCTATGTGGATATGGCTTTGGATTTTGGTTTTTTCCATTAAGGCATTTTTAGCTTAGGAGGGAAGAGAACACATGCCTGCATGCACACACAGACTGCATCTTTTTTTAACCCTCACTTTACCCGAAATGAACTGGGAAAGGCCATTCTTAAAATAAGGGTTTGAGCAAGCAAGTAATGCAGTATCGCCGCTGCACCCAACAACTGCACTAAGTAAACCTACAACAAGAAGTTTACAGAACTTTGTACTTAATTTACAGATACAGCAAATAAGGTGAGAAGGAAACTATTGATCAAATGTCCTTACCTATAAAGAAGCATTAAAAGTCCTTCCTTGACTTGAATATTTCATTCACCCTCAGTGGAAATATTAATCAAAGGTCACAGGTAATACTTTAAAAAAATAAATACTAAAAGTATAGTAAAAATCGTAAAGGGATTGTGTAAGCATGTAAAGAAATAAGCTATAAATACATCTGTGTGTACAGCAATAATGAACTCTACACAAGTCATAAAGGGGAAATTTGTTTAAGAAATAAGTATTACTTAAGAATGAAGTCCCCACAGCACATCCTTAGAAACACAAAACACAAAACATCTTCCACAAAGATGGTGGCATAACAATAGTATGTTGTCATGAACTAAAAACTTTGAATCACTTGGAACTCAGACCAAGCTCCAAGCAGTGACGCAGAGAGCCACTCAGTATAATACTGTGGAACGAAATCCCCACTGCTTCTGGCCAAGGGAATTATTCACAAGCAGCTCAGCAAGGACAGTTGCTGTTTTAAGACTTCTACCTACAGTGGTCACTTCAAGGATTAGCCCATCAGAGCATCGCCATAGTACAGGTAAACTCTCTAGATGGTCCCCATTATATCAGAAGTAACACAGAAGAAATGAAGGAGGAAATAGGAAAAAAAAATCTTGCCATTACTCCATTCCTTTAACAGAATGATTGCTATACTAGAGATGAGATGAATGCAGTGTTCCACAAGAATGAAGCTTTCCCACTACTTAGCTCTGCCTGAACTAAGCAAAAAGTTAAGTAAGCATTCTTAATTTACCTTTTTAGAGAAACTGATCCAACCTAAACAGTCTCCTTCTTTCCACTGGGTGTGGTTTTGCCAAAAGGGAGACAAATCTCTCAATCTCAAGATTTCCTGCAAATGTTGATTGCCACCGACTTTCTTTCAACTCTAATCCATACCACCCTCTCCGAGTGGTTGCTTCCTCCTCCAGGGAAGGTAAATGAGAGGAAGCTCAATGTAAATTAGAAGCGCATGCCACCGTTCCCATCACAGCTAGGCGTTTTTCAAGCACATTCTGGAAACCTATGGCCTTAATATATATCCTTGTCACATGCTATGAGCCAAACTCTACATCAAGAGGTTATTTTAATGCTAATGCAGATACAGATTTCTACACAGAAAAAAACAGAAGGTGGGGAACCAGTTTCCGCAGTTCAAAACTCCTCCTGTGGTTGAAATAGAGACAAAATCCATAATAATGCATAAATAACCATGAACTCACTACGTCTCACTAGCAAGATAAATAGCACTGGAGGAAACTGATAGCTGAGTGGTTGCCATCAGAAATGGGAGTAGAGCCTTAGGGAAACTATAATTACTAATAGAGAGTTCAAGGGAACTTCATGGATGAAGACACACGGAAAGCCCTTCAGAAGTTACTGATGAACATGGATAATAATCAGCCTGAGACATCATAATCAGGTCAATGATTGATACCTTTTATGTCTGAAAATACCCTAAGCCATTCACATTTGAAGCTCTGCCTACACATTTCGTGTTCAGATATTAAAATGGAAGACTGATGAACTTTCAGCCTGACCTCCTGTAGACAAAAATATAATTTTTTAAATTAATTTGTATCAGTACACACTATCTATACTTACAGCAGCATTCCTGTATACATAAACACTGTATCAATATATTCACAAAAGAGTTTAGCAAAAGTTACAGGGTCTGTCTCAGGATCAACCTAACAAGCATATTTCAGAGATACAAGTGAAAATACGGGATATTGCAAAACAAGTTCTTTTACTGTCTGATAAACAGGGCTTGAGGCAGCATCCTTACTGCCTTTGCTGCCAGAGCCTCGTAGACAAATTAAAGGTAATGCACATTCATTAATAACTACTGCCTACAGAAGAGGAATTTAACAGAAAGGTGATTAAAGATGCAATTAGATACACTGTTTTTCACATATTAAAAAACCTGCAATTTTATCGTTTAAAAATCTCTTACTGCTACCATTTGCAGTATCTATACTGGAAGAGGAATTTGTTTTAAAGGATATGACCAAATATTGCTTCCAAAACAGGAGCAAAGGAACTATCTTTTAAGGTGCTACTTATTTAACAAAATAAGAAGCTACAGATGAAACGTTACATGTAAGGACACAAAGGAAACTGAAAAGGAGAAAACCCTTGACTTCCTTTACACTTCTAAACTCCTAATAATTAACAGAAGAGATTTTGGTATGCTCATGCAACATTTGTCCATTTGCATCTTCGGACTTCCAGGCACGATTACGTCCCCTTCAGGGAATAACAGAGACTGCAGTCAGGAGAAGTATGGGCAATTAAACACACACTTTGCCTAAACCCAGTGGTATCTTAAAACTCTCTAAGTACCTGCAACTGTGTAAATGAATGTATTGCTACAAAGACCATTTCTTTTCGATTAAAAACCAAACCAAAACCAAAACCACCCACAAAACACCAAAACACAAAAACCATCAAAAAGCCCAAACCAAAACCAAACCTAAATAACCCCAAACATTCAGAAACAGTAAAACCCACGAGGTACAGCTGGCTGGCTGTATATTGTGCTTTCCACAAAACCAAACTCTGCAAGCAACCTCTTGAAAACCAGGAAAGGAAGTGCTGAGGAGCCCCTTCAGAAATACTGCAAAAGCCCATGAATAACGCACATACACACTGAATTATGCTGAAATGAGCAGCTTACATCTGACCTAGAGTCAAGCACCACACGTGCATCACTTCCAGTCACCATCTTCTGGCCATGCAGTCCCACATTAGCCCAAGAACTCCACCCAATGTCCACACTCCACTCCACAACTTTCACCTCTCTCCCACCAAACTGACAGTCCCATGATTAAGGCTAGATGTGCACTCTTACCCTGAGAAATTTCAGACTGAAAGGTTATCAACACCACTAAGGTTTCCAAGTGCTTAAGGAAAATAATAATATTTAAAAAAAAACTTCATGAGGCAAGAACTAAAAGCAAGCAGAAATGATGCATTAAATTCCCCTCTGTCCACACGGCTAACTCATCTGTTTTGGATTATGAACTCTTCAGGGCAGAGACCCACCACCTTCTTACATTTTATATAAAAGAGTGCCATGCATATCTAGAGTGCTACATAAATTATATGTTCCTTGGAACAATGTCCTGGCTTTGTCTGGGAAGGGCCTTGCTTGCCTACGAGGCATGAACCAGATGTTACAGAACTCGATGGAAAAATTCCACCATCAGCTGAAAATGGGCTTTGGATCAAGAATAAGTAATAACTTCATATTATGTATTACTCACAGGATAAATTAGGACAATAATGTATAGAGCAAGGTCCACAAGGATCTTTTACGTAAATAGTATGTAACACAACAGCAAACCGAGCCATGTTTATTTAAGATTACCTGTCACTGAACTGCAGATCAGAGAGCTCCAGAGAGAGAACTATCACATTATTCACTTATTTCTTGATAAAATTATTAGCAGTTCCCAGGGGTTTTGAAAAATCCACATTAGACTTAGGTTTCTGCCCCTTCGAAGCAGTACTAAAACTTAGAAATATTACAAGATAGTATGCTACAGTCTTCAGATTTTTTTAAAGTGACACTACCGAAAACCATGTATCTACTTTTCACTTTAATTCAGGAGCAAAGCAAGAAGCATTTCGCTTGATCTTCCCTGCCACAACAGGGCAGATATATTAGCTTAATTTGCCCCTTGCAGCCAACAACTGGGGCTTATTCTGTAACTCCATCAGCAACTGCATTAAAGGTCCTTGTTTCTGCTAAAATGCTCAGTGAAATAATGGATGTGGACATTTGAATTGTTACTACTGAACTTAAGTTAAAAGTTGATAGGACCAGTTCACATCTACTGACAGACTGCTTGATTAGGAAATACCAAGAAAGTAATGCTGCTTGCTCACATGTCTGAAGACCAGTAAAAGACTACTTACCACCAAAACCTTGTATTCATTTTATTTTAAAAGCTTGACAGATTTATTGGGCATACTATATGTTACTTCACAACCCAGGCTGAGTCCCTAACTTGAAGCCCAGGTCAGAGGGCATATGAGCAACTTCTGCTCCTCTTGAGGGGAAGCCAAGAAAGAGCTGAGCACTGTCCCTCATGGAGCAGCCACTCAGAGCCATCTGCAAGAAGTCAGCGTTGTCTCACTCCCTCCAGTACCGGCCTCATCTCGCCTCCCTCTTGGTCTGAGTGCGTTGACATAAGGAAGTGAATCTTTGCCTTCTTACTTCTGTCATTTCAGCATTCATATGAAAGCTTCTTTCACCTCACACACCCCTTCCACCCAACAATAACTCCAGCACACTGAGGGTAGAGTTTGTTGAAAATACTATACGTGGCATTATTTATACAAATTACACCCTCGATTCTTGATGTGCCTCTTACATGATGCACTTCTCCTTTCTGTTCTACTCAAAAGCCATGCAGTAAGGCCCTGAAGAAAGTCTAATTTTCAATACTTAAAAAAGTGCATTTGCTATAGCTTTAATACTGAGTTCCTGAAAGTATCTTGCCACCTAAGTTTGCAATGTGTTTCTAATGCTGCAAATCAGCTGCTTCCTCACTACACAACCTGAAACACATGAAAAAAAGTCTTCATTTTACCTCAAGAAACTCTGCCTTATTCTTTTCACATGAGAAAGGAAAAAGCTTAACCCTGATTAAAGGAAATTGCACAGACAGAGACGGTGAGTAAGCTATGAGCAACCGTCCAATGATTTTTTTTTTTTAACAAAAGAAAAGTCACGGAGAAGATAGTTTCCATCTGTTTCTATTAGCTATAGTATCATGTGTATGTACTTAGAAACTGCAGTTAACAACAGAGCTGATGAGACTGCAAGAGCTGATGAGACTGCAAGAATGATGCCAGTCAAAATGAAGCAGCTCCAACCTATCACAGCATCCACACTGTGCCCATATAATAGTTACACACTTACACAGCAATATATTAATGCCGAAATAGCCATTACATCTACTATCCATATGGAAAAGTAGTGTGCTCTTATTCACATACTTGAAGTTCTAGCCCGTCATGCTCTCCTATTAAATTCAAGTATTTTTTGCTATTATACTAAATTACATAACTGTAAGGTGCACCCTACCTACAGTAGATAATCAAGTATCCAAATAGACATCTCAAATATATATGCCACTCAGGCCCCCACAGAGGAAATATTTTGTTCAGTTTCAAAAATGAGCAGATTTATACAGGAGTGAGAAAACACTGTTGTAAAATGAATGGTATGTAGAATCACCTATACACTACTATGGCTTAGCGTCGTTGCAGCGAGTGAAAAAACCCTCGGTAGTTTGATAAAATCCTAAAGAGTTGTTGACACATTCTCCACTGTGCACAGTTAAGCACAAGCACCACACTCAGAAATGTAATGATTATGTTGCTCTTTTCTCACAATCTGAAGACTCCTATAATACACTTTCTAAAACAAACACTTTGGCAGTATGCATACTTATCATATTAACAACCACATGCAGGATAAAGTATTCTTTCAGATCTAAAAGAGACCTTGAGAAGTACCACTTATAAATATGAAGAAAACCCAGAAAATACAGCAAACTACTTGTTTAACGGACAACCGGTCAAAAAGGAGTTTAAAGACATTTCGGTATACAGCATGAAAATTTACAGTCTTCTCTATATTACAGAATGACAGAAGAGTTCATCATTTTTATTAGCATACTGTATGCAGATCTTCGTTAACGTAACTTATAAATAATATTTTACACAGTACTCTTGGGAAAAAAAAAACCAACCAAATGAAAGAAACCCATGTTGCCTTGCAAAAGTAATTTCAGAGTCGTTACTCTTAACCATGTTTCTTTTCGTAGTTTAGTTGCTGCAGGACTATTTTTTCCAGTCCTTCCGTGCCTCTGCTAACCGCAAACTTTATTGAATCACTCTGTGGATTGTGCACATCTTTCTTAAAAGGCCTTTGCATTTCTGAACTAAATATTTATGCTTTCAACAATATCACAGTAAGTTTCATGTCAGTTTTTCAATAACGGACATAGCATTTATCCATAGACAAAAACCTTAAGACCACCTCACCATATCTTTTGTATGAACCTCCTGCTATTAAGCCAAATTAACTTTCATAATACATATTTTGACATTTTCAGCTAAGGAATAATTAAATTGCTGTACATGAATGACAATAGCATCCAGCAAAGAATATATTTCTCATCACATTCCATGCCCAGCCGATGGTTAATAGTCACATTAAATACCAAACCACTTTTTAAAGGTTGGATCAATACAGTGGAAACTACACATTAAGTTTAATTAGTTTGTCTCATGAACGAGCAAACTGATGTTATAGAACTAAAATACCTTTCTTACCTTCTGAAAAAAGTCTTCCCCACTTTTCCCTTTGCCCTCAGCAGCAGCTGTAAAACAAAAGCAGGATCTGGTTACTGAACATGTAGAAGAAAATTTACAGGTTTGCATATACAAATTATCAACGAGTACACGCTACTGTGAAATTATAACTCTGCATATTTTTTTCTTATGCAGTAAACATTTGTCAACAACTAATACCTGGAACAACCATTTGCAAGTCACTTGCTAAGGATGGAGTCAAAGCAGACGTTTGTATTTGCATATTAGAACTATAGCATACTGATACATATTTTAGTTACAGATTAAATATGGTCATGTAAGTAATGATTTATTCACACTGCATACTTTGCCATGTGATTCTACCAATAGGAAGATAAAAAAAGCTAGGAGGACACAGGATTTGCTATACGATTTATTCACACTGCATACTCCGCCATGTGATTCTACCAATAGGAAGACACAAAAAAGCTAGGAGGACACAGGATTTGCTATACCAAGATAAAAAACACAACCAAAGCAAGAATAAGCGTTACAGTTGAGCTAGAAACACATTAAAAATATTTTTTCCTCTATTCTGCTATTTTTTGTCTTGAAGTACAATACAGAGCTACTGTTATTTGGTTTACTGAGACTGAGAAAGCACAACAAAAATCTAAGCACTTGTTAGCACAACCAAAACAAGAATAAGCATTACAGTCAGCTAGAATCATATTAAAAAGATCTTTCCTCTATTCTATTTTTTGTCTGGAAGTACAATACAGAGCTACTGCTATTTGGTTTACTGAGACTGGGAAAGCACAACAAAAATCTAAGCACTTGTTAGTGCTGTTAAATATTCCTTTCTCAATTGCTCATTATCCAGTGAAATTTTGCAACATGTACTTTCCACTAGACAATGTCTGAGCTACTACATTCAAAGCAGCTGAAAAACAAAAGGCAAGCCTAGGTAGTTTCACTGTAAAAGGTACCACTGTACAAACCAGAGGCGTGAGCACATTTGAACATTTCAGAATGACGTTCAAGAAAGATGACTTGAAGTTAAGAGTGGCACTGAACGTGCCTACTGGTAGGGCCTGGCAACTGTGGGCAAAGAAGGACCTGCTAAGTAGGAAAAAACGTAGAGATCTTGACCTGCCTAGCCTAGGAAATCAGAGTCTGAAAGGTGAAAATCTCAACTTTATGAAGAGAAACACCAGCAGAAAACACTCTTCACAATCCGATTTGGAGGGGAAGAGACGACGGAGAACACTGCCCTCCTCCCCACACTCAACAGCACACCTCTTGCAGTCTCATCTGACCCAGTGCAAAGCATGGGGAGGGTCTGGGGGTGGAGACGGAGGAGGGCCAGGACCTCAGTTTCAGCAAGGATGAGCAGGGAAAACAGGTATCACCAGAGGTGTATGTGCCAACACACTGTATTCTAGGGCTGTACTGGTCACACTGGGACATCTCTATGTACATAAAAGGAAGAGTGAATGATAACTAAAATACAAGTAGACTGTAAACCGAGTATAGATTCTTTAGAGCAGCTCTCCAAAACAGTGCCACCACCACCACAATGGCAGAACAAAATGTGAAGTTTAGAAGCTTACTAGAAGCAATCATAATTCAGTTACTTCAAGAGCAAGGCCCGGATTAGGGTCTGAATTATCTCCCACATTTATTTAAACCTGTAAGCGTACAATTAATGTAAATGATTGCACTTAAAATGATACAACTGTTTGCATATAGCTCATGTTGTAGCTTATCTGTGTTGCAACCTGAGACGTAGCAACCAATTCAAAACACTGTCGGTCAAGCCAATTATGAAGAGGATAATTTCCTTCTCCCTGGAGAAAGGGACGCTTCCAAATGGAACTCTGAGTTTCCTGAATGGTACTGCATTGCTGAAGAAACCCATTGCCATTGTGGTTTTTCTGTATTTCTCATGTGAAAAACAAACCCCTAGCTCACCCAATCACCTGGACTTCAAAACTCTGTCTTGGCTAAGTACTTGGGTACTCAGTTCTTACCACTCTTATGATTACACAAGCAATCCCAAACTCTTAAGTTAACATTAATGCAGCGAACGCAACCGAAGAACAAAAGCAACTGAGCAGGTAAAAGCTAGAGGCATGAGACAACTTTTTCTACCCCAGAGGAGGTAATGCCACTACATTTGAAATAGGCTTCTCAAAATATCAGTAACAGTTAAATAGAGAAAGCGTACACTATGAAGTTTTACCTGAAATAGTTGACGCTATTTAACTGCAGTGTGCCCACAGCAGAGGCAGTGAGTGAAGCCAATCAAGCAGTCATTGTGGCGCAGAGCTATTCCAGACTCTGCAGTTTCACAAGTCTGAGAAAAACACAAAACCCTCCTTACCCTCAAAACCCACAAGTGCCTGTAAGAGAAGAGTAAAGTGATGCAAGTTTCACCAGAACAAGGTTTTCTGGAAGCAAAGAAAACAATTGGGTAAGATTTCAGTCTTTCAGCTTTACAAGCTACAGATGCTAGCAGAAAAACATCACTTTCTTTTGACAGCAGCCACTTCATAGGTGCATGTTGTTCTACAAGCTTTCCATTAACTCAGGAACAGCCATCAAACACTTTTGGGAAATGAGTACCACCACACCATTTCAAGTGAAACATGGGACCAACATGCTTTTAATCAGAGGGTACAGGAGATAAATCTGAGATGAGAACATGACAGATGCAAGGCTGAAGCTGCAGCTTTGAGAATAGACAGATTTTGTTCCAGCTGCAAATACATGATTTCTAAACTGAATACAAACAAGAGATGGCTTAGATAACAGCAGTGATGCTCTGCAGGGCATTTAAACAGAATGCTGAAAAAGCAAATTCCAGGCTTTTTATTGTAGGTTTATTTTAAGCTGAATCATTTTGGTGACCTGATTTACAACTTGGCCCCACCAACAACTGATGGACTTCAACAAGCACGGACAAAGTAAGGAAGAAGAGGGAATGAGAACATCCTAAACTGGGTTCACAGGAAAAAAAACCTGTATAGACAATAGTGAAGTTGGAGCAAACGGCACTTTAGAAACATCTTTAGTTAATAACCAGTGGGTTCAGTTGTTACACCATACTACAAAGATATGGCTCATCATATTTCATTATAGCTTTTCAGCACGTAAGATGTTTTATGACAAACCATTTGTCAGGTCTCACGATATCTATGAAAAAGCAGGGAAGGCTGTATGGAGTTTTTTTGGAAAAGACACTGAAATTTAAGGTCTCTATACCTTAAAGCAGTTCTTCACATGATTAAAACCACATTACAATGTATCAGTAATTTGTCACTCTGTGTCCAGCACTATTTAATCCCTGAATAGGTCTGCCTCTGATCCTTCTTCACATAAAACAGTTTGTGTATGTTAAGGTGATCTAGTAATTACCATCTCCCATTATGCACTAAAAAAAAACCCCAACATGCTGAGAATTATGGCTTAAAGTACTGAGTTACACATAGGATGATATCTTTCACTATAAAAGCGAAAAATGCCTAAAAATTTAAAGATAAGCTACATGAAGTGATATATTACTTATCCTTTTAAGTTGACTATTCTCCAGCTATTTCTTCCTTTTGCCCTCTCTCCTCTTGACACAGTTCTTTATACCAGTTATATTAGTTTACTCTTATTTTACTTAGCTTCCTAAAATTTACTCTTATTTCTATGAGGAGAAATTCAGAGTTAAGAAAAACTAAATTTCACCAGTGGTTTATGAATGTGGGGATGCTAACCACAATCACATATATTTTAATCTATTTTTACCCCCAAACTAAGTACCTATATTTAAGAAAGTTTCCAAGAGGTATTCAAAATATCTACTATTCAAGTGACATTATCTTGAAGCCTTTTTTCCTCCCCAAAGCAAGCAATTCTAGCAATTCAAGCAAGACAGTTCTAGCACTTCTGAAAACAAAGAGTAGCCAAGAACAAGAGGAAACGTATCAGTTTCTTTCGTCATTGAAATGCTAAACGTTTTGTTCAAACAAGATAGACCCAGCATCTTCTGCAGGGAAATAAGCAAAAGAAGCCTTCCACAGTTATGAAATTCATGCACAAGTCATTACAGTGGAAACCATTTACAAGGTTCACTACAATGAGCTGCAATTTAGTAAGCCATTGAGGTTTACCTCTAATCAGATAAACAGAGATAAAAGCGAGCATTAATTCATGTTTAGGAAAAAAAAGTCTGCTAGGTCACTGCATCCTAAGCTCAACTTCTCTCCAAACAAATCTTGAGAGCGCTAACCCTGACACTCAAAATAAACCTCATCTTTGAAATACCATACTGAGAAGTTCCCAAAACTTACATCTAATGGATGTAGCCTGGCAGATTATTTTAGTAATCTTACTAATATTAACTTAAAATTTTAATGTGAAACCAAGCTTTCTTCAAAAAGAAGTAAATTTTCAAGTTCTCAAGCCCAAGAGAACAAGCCTTTTGTGGGATGTGAAGGGTCCTGCACTGCCGTACTTGTGCTCCATGGAAGGCACAATGTAGCTCATCTGATCATTACATTTGAAATAAGCTTTCAGCTTTTAATAGACAAAGTTTTGCATTTTCTGTCTTTGCAAACAGAATTAATGATTTTGAAACATCATACCAGTATTGATCAACACTGAGAAGGGATAGTAATGCCTGCACTTAAGTTCCCATCACTAATTCTGATTTAGGAAATATTAGATCCACAATTGCAGTTGTGTTATACAATGGCTTGCTAAATTCCACTTCAAATAATGATTAAAAACACTTTTAAAGCTTTCTTCCTACAAATGCAGGTCACTACAGCCCCACTATCCTCAATTGCTGCGACAATGTTTTCAAATGACAAGTCCAAGTAGTCACCTGTGGAAAACTTGATTTATAAGAACGCTTTCAGCTGTCAGAAGAAAAAGCCTTTCCTGTTTTCTTCCACCCTGTGTTGCTCTCCTTTTTTTCATGGCACAGCTTTCTGTGCAGCCACGGCGGGGACCAGGTCTGGCTTTGTACTTGGTAGAAAAAGTAGCTTTTACTGGCATAACCCCCTGGTCTTACTTAGCTGGGAAGGGCAAAGGGAAGGAGATCTTTGGAGCTCGCTTAGCTGCCAGCTCTGGCAAATGCCAGCTGAAGGGGTTCAGGCAACCACAGCTTCAAGCATAGCGGTGGGCAAAATTATTACTTTGTAGGTATTCTCCAGAACCACAGGCTCCTCTGTCAGTGGAACCAAGCACCGCATATATGGCCCAAGTAGTTAACTCACTAACAGTGCATTTACAGCTACAGTGCTACCAAATCAATGGAAGTGCTTAAACTCAACTAAACGTGTACAATGACAACTGATTAACAGTGTCTTTAATCAGAAAAAAGCAAGCATCAGTGCTTTGGCAGGATTTCCGGATGTGCTCTGAAAACCCTTGCCTGGTTACCTGCGTCAGGAGACCACTCCACCCTTCTGCTAACAGCCCGGGTCCCCACTGCAGGTTTGAAATAAGCCACAAACCAAAGTGTAATTAATGCAGCATACTGACTTCTGACTAACAAATGGATTCATTTCTGCCAACCTCTGCTACTCAGGAAGTACTGTTTTCTTAGAAACAGTATTTATTTTACAGTATTGAATAATCACTTAACCGACCTTCACAAAAACTAGGATTATTTTTACACAAAATGCTAACATTGGTTTCAGAAATACAGATGAAAGACTATGTAAATGTGCATAATAAGCATTTTATATTTTAAGCTGTAGTCTGTTTATTATAATTTCTTCCATACCATGAAATATTTTATATCAGGTTTTAGCTTTTCAAGATATATTGGATTGCCAAGGTCCCATCCAATACAAATACAAAACAGTTGAAACAGGTGTTAACTATTATGATACCCGTGAAGTACACCACTTGTCTACTTAATCACCAAATCATAAAAAAGCCCAATTGTAATTTCTGCTAAGTTCACATGGAAAAATGAATTCAGACTTTTACTTCAAATGTTATTTTAATTAGGGAAAAAAAGTGTTACAGAACAGGCCACATTTTACAGGAACTGAATGCAAGATACACTGATTAAGTCAAGTCTTACTGAAATGAATTATTGTGACTTTGTGTTGATCTCACACATCAGATTTGTGTCTCATTTTGAAACTCTCGAATTTGTTACTGAAAACACAACACAATAGATGTCTGCGAACTTGCCTTTACATTGATCAGTATCAAAGCTTCTTCCTCTATCTGCACTGAAAGACCATATTTATAAGAACATAAAAGCACGTTCTGCTCTTCAGGTTTCAACTATGAACAAGCAAAATAGTTATTTGCATCAAAGCACTCTAACAGAAAAGATAACTAGATATTATTTTAATTTCAGCAAGACTAATCAACTTAACAGGATTTCAAAAAACTGTAGAATAATATACTGAAAATAAGTAATTAATTTTCCTTTACCTTTCCCATCCACTGAAAGAAAAAGAATACGTTGAGACTGTCCTCATGTTGATTAGATTTGACTGTTTCTGAAACTGCCATAGAAACACATTAGCTACATACCCAGGTTGGTTTTTATTTATTATTAGTTTTTAAACGAAAAGAACAGTTATTTGTATGAGCTGTATCTCAGAAGTTACCAAGCTGACTGACACATACAAAAGAACTCCAACTAAAAACTTCTCTTGTTGAATCAGAAACTACCTGACAAAAAGATTACATTTTCCCGTGCGCAAAATCAGACAGTAACCCATACATACTCCAAAAGCTTGCTTATATCAAGCCAAGATAAAGACTTCTGTCCCTGTAGGTCACAGAGTTAACCCAAATTGCTGGAAATATTCCTTTAGGAAAGAAAGGGATAGAGCACACAGTTAAAGAAAAAAATCTGACCTAGAGTTGAATTTGTTGAAATCCAAACAAAACAATTTTCCATTTTTCTTGTAATTACAAAGCTAGTCTTACTTCCAGTTTTCGGCTGAGAAACTAGTAAGTTAAATAGAGAGAATGCAGCTAAAATGAAAGGGTCTGGCAAAAATAAGTAACAAGGCATAAACAAAGAAGAAATCCACAGTCTTGAATACTATTTTTCAATTGGCTTGTCAATATCACATCATTCGTGTATTGTTCTCATTGCAAAGTGCCTTAGATTCTCTGTGCCTAACTCTGAATTTACCCCAAACTATTCAATTTATATATTCCCACTAACACAACCGACCACTGTCACGGGAAGACAAAACTTCACTATTTTGGGGGAAAAAAAGAACAAAGTCAAGACCTTCTTTTTCTAGTAGGAAAAAATCCACCACCCTTAGGTTTAGTTACAATACATTTCATCAAGTAACCGTTAACAACTAACACCAATTTCAGTATTCTAGGGTCTCAGGTGGCTTCATAACTATGACCATGTTCTCCAGAGTCAATCAATGGAAATCAGGCAGTTCAACTTTCTTAAACGTACACTTAAAGTAACCGCTAGTTTTTGAGGATGCTCACCATAAACAGGTCAGTGTAAAGCTGCAAAATCAGCTTAAGGCATCAGAAAGGGGGTGTGAGCAAAAGGAGACAAAACCCAAAATACTCAAGTTACTGGCACACTCAGCAACCAGGAAAACTAACAAATACGTACCCATCCAAATACCACACATATTTGTCAAGTTAGTTCCTACACGATATCTGGAATATTACAAAAAACTACCCAACGCCTACATATTCTGTGACAAAAGAATTTCTCGGATTGAAGGTGAAAATAAGAGTGTAATCTTGTATTAAGAAGTTAGGGGAAAAATAAAAACAATGCAAACTAAAAGATATCCATGATACAAACTTAAAATGTTTCTATGGGAGCATTCTTCCCCTGGCAGAGCAGTCAAAGATTAATGGGAAGAATTTCAGCATGCTCAGTAAATGACAACAAATAGACTTAAATATCTGGACATTTTTTGGGTGGGTTCCACTGTATCTCCTTCTGTTAGGAGGAAGTTGACATGCAAGCTACTAAGCTATCCATAAAGAGGCCAGATGTGCTACAACTTCTGACAGACATAACTAATTCTGGGGAAAAAGATAACCCCAAACTAAGATATTTTTACCACACTGTTGAAATACACTGTCTGTGAGCCCCCAGAAAGTCCAGCGTCTGTGGCCTCAGACTACATGCTAGCTGGAGGAGGTTTCTTGGATCAAGGTCTGTGTCATCTGAATGTGCATGTAAACAAAGGTAAGACCTCCATATTCTTCATTCTTCCCTTAAGCCCACATTTACTCTCAGATACAGAATCATGAAGACCAGAGAAGCATATTCACTTATTAGAATATTTACTTTTCAATAACCTTTTTCCCTGCATACTATATTAAGATTGTTGGCAAGCAACTAAAACCATCCAACAACCAAAATTCATCATTTCCTCCATCTATCACTTGCAGTGAATAAAGAATAATGCAGAGAAAAAGGAAAAGCTTCAAATGAACTATGCTTACTTCCAACTACCTCTGCATATGTAGCCAAGAAAGAACGCAAGAGGGAAAAAACAAAAAAATATACCCTCTAAAGACAAAAAAAAGATAGTGATTTTGAGGAAACATTCCCAGAAATTTGCTTACAGCTTCCTTAAAAGGCTCTGTGGATTTGGTGACTAACAGGATTAAGTGGTGTGCGGGTGGGAAGAAGAGAATAAAGAGAATTAAAAGAATTGAGTTACAGCAAAATCTACTTGCTTTGTCAATTCCTCCCTCTACATCAATATTTTTAGAGTTACATAATTAAAGACTCCATCCAGAACCAATAATCTACTACATAACAACGACAAATTTTAGATATAGAACAACAGATTTTCTAATTTTGCTAAATAAATTTATCTCTCGGGAAAAAGCTGTCTGCCGAGTCTCTGCATAAGAATAAGTCTGTTTATTTATTTATTTTTATAGCTAAGTTGCAGTCCGAAAGCAGGCTGTGAAGCTGGGGTTACTTTGGGAGCCCCTTTTTCCCTGTTAGAAATCTCTCTGTTGAAAGGCACACATGGGTCTAGCTCATCCGCACAACCACAGAACGCCTCCTCATGAGCCATGGAGTGCATGGCACAAGATTTAGGATTGCAGTGATGATAATGAAGTGAATGCTCCAGTTCCTGCCAGCTACTCTTAAGAACAAAGCCAAAAGCTGACTGGTTGTCAGCACTGTATTACCTGATTAAAACTACTCTATTAGCTGCCTCAGACTGACACCTGTTCACTATTAGAACTCCAAACACCCTGTCATCTCGATTACATTGCTTCTCTTTCCTTGCATATGGAAATCCCAATAACAAAGTTGTCCCCTTAGCAGCTTGATTAGGATTGATATGGTAGAACATCAATCATAAATCAGGAAGAGGCCAAAAAGCAAAAGTGATTACTGGCAGTCTACCCCAACACAGCATAGTTCAATTCTTCTGCTGTGTGCTTTAGCATACTGGGTAAAATATTCCTGAAAGTCTCTCACATCATCCTTCAGATGAATTCAAGGACTTCTGCTGTTTCCCCATAGCAGATACACCAGCTGATGTTTGTAGACAAAGTTTTTAGCTTTGCCTTCATTCATCCAAACTTTTAACAACTGTATTTTGATGGTAGCTTTTCGAGAGCCTGTTCTCACCTTTCTATTTCTCACTGTAAAAACCAAGGTTAAAACCAAAGCCTGTTTTCCCTTAGAATACTCAGTTGCTCAACCATAACCCGATAAACCTAGTAGTAAGGAATCTCTTTGGAATTCCCTATATACCCTACATTTCTATTTAAAAAAAAATCCTCCCTTCTGAATTAATGATTTCAATGACTGACAGAGATTAAATCAATGGCCCTGTTTCTGGGAGCAACAGAGGGCTTGTTGGAAATTCCTTGGCTAATAAAAATTCAGGTGCAGTCTTAAAAAAACCCAAACCCAAACCCATACCCAAACCAAACTCACCAAAAAACCAAACTCACTTAAGATTTTCTTTAAAGAACTAGGAAACACCAAGTTAATGCAATTATTCAATTTCAAGTTTGTAAGCACTTCAATCGCATCATAAAAGGCTAAACATATAGGAGAATATCCATGCAGAAAGTTTAGCCAGCTGCCAGGCTGTAGGAAAGGAGATAAGAATTCAAAGGAAAAAAGAACTTGAGACAGGGCATCCCAGCTAGAGGTTTCTTCTCAAGAAGCGACCCCTAGCTTTTGATAATTTTTTTGGATAATTTTTCACCTAGAGATTCTCAGATTACTATAATCAGGTTCTTTTTTATAAATTATAAGCAACACACTTCTTCCATTTTAATCAGTGGATGAAGACAGCTTTTCTGAATCTAAGTTCTGCAGTAGCTGAATTTAACAAACTATCTCTAGTTTCTCCATTCAGAAATAATTTGTATCCATGCTACTGCTAATCACTTTTTAAAAAGTGAAACTATCAGACACTGTCGTTTACAGTGAGACAGCATTAAAAGCATCCATGGCTATCAGCATGAGTGAAACCTGATTAAAATAATACGTTCTCTACATTTATGCACTGTAGGTCACTTCAATATTTCTCCACAGTTTTAAGGAAAACATTTTTGAGATTCTATTGCATGAAGTAATTAAAAGGGAAGAGAATGATTTATTCTAATGTTCGTATCATTTTTGCCACCTAAACATAAGAATAAAGATCCACAACCTCAGTCTTCCTACACTCCTTGGCCAAGCTGCCCTCCAGAAAATTGCAAAGTGGAGTCACATCCACAAGAAACACTGCCTGTACTGAGGTGTGGAGAGGAAGGAGGAGGTGGGTTAGCTTTTGTTATTTTATTCATTTGAGCACTTAGTTAATTGTCGCCCTTCCTTCAAATGGGCCTTTCTACATTTCAGTCTTCCACGAAATTTGGGAACATGTGGTCAAAATGATAGGCTGGCCAGAAACAATTTTAACATTGTATTCATTTGTTCCAAATCCTTTGTAGGCACAAAACTTACAGAAGCAGTCAGCAGCCAGACGTGAAGTCAGCAAGACCACTCTCCCACATCCAACACAGTCTAGATATTATCAATTCTCTTCACCCACGGCCCAAGGAGAGGTAGTTTTGGAGGAGACAGCTGGAGAAGAGCTCCTCTGGTAGCTGTAGGAAAAATCTCACCAATATCCCATAGGGCCCACTGCTGCTATAAAATACTTCTGAAGAGCTATTTATGCCAGCAACCAACTTTTCCATTACGGTGTGATTACCCCCTGAAACAAGAGAACAGATCAAAACAATGCCGTAGGGTTGAGCCACTTCAGTCGCGCTTTCATCTTGCCTACCTCAGTTGACTCTCTTTATTGTTACCAGTGTATGAGCTGACATGCACTCAACTCATGCTGAATTTGAGGACTGTTGTTCACCTAGAAAGATACTTACTGAGGAGAAAAGATGAGGACAAGGACCCATCTTTTTTTAGGCTCTAGCATTTTTCCTTCCTGCAGCCTAGCCACCATGAACACTGCAGAAGGGACAGAACAGCTGACTGAGCTACCCCCGTGCTGACACATCTGGAAATGAGTCAGAACATTCATGTGAAAGTAAGACATAAGAGATGTAAAGCTTGGCATTCTTCTAAAAAGGCAGGACTGCCTTATCGAGTCACTATGTTGTGAAGGCTGAAAAAAACCCTTGAGCGCATCAGGAGGCAAAACCTCTCTTACTGCCAGTGCCCGACAGATCCAACTCTGCCTCTAAGCCAGAGGATCCATTTAATAGAACTTGCTGTTTACAGGGGAAAAGAAAACCATAGTATCAGAAGTGCCCCAGGGGCTGACGGAGGATAACTGCCAAATACAAAAGCTCTGCTCTCAGCAGATTGATGGCTGGGGATATTCTTTCTATTTGTTTAGTGTTCAACTTTCTCTCAGTGCACAACCACTTTTCTTGTCAGGTATGTGGACAGATAGCGTATGATTCATTACATGGGAGGCAAGAATGTAGCAAGGCTGTAAAAAAAATTAGAAACAAAACCCCTACAGATTTGGATAAAAATGTACACAATATTTTTCTGATGGTCTTGCTTGTTATGAGTCATCCACAGATGTGGAGTTACAAGAGGGAAGCCAAGATTAAGTCAAAGACAAAGCTTTATACAGGAAACTAGTTTAAGTCTGTTGCAATGCAGGTTACATACTGAGCTACAAGGAAAGGAAAAAAAAAGCCTTTTCAAGCAGTAATGAGACACTGCAGCATATCTGGAACCACTATACTGAACGAGATTTTGCAAATACATATGGACAAGGACAAAAAACATTAGTTGGAGTTAAGAGGACTCGTCTCTTTCTAAAAAATGAACTAACCACACACTTTCCAACTTCCTGGACACAACAGGAATATTTGGAGAACAAAACACAAACAGTTCCCTTTTTCTGGCCAAAACCCACTCTCTTTTCATTTCTGTTTATTAGAATAGGAAAAACCAAACAAAACAAAAAAATGAACAAACAAACAGGCTCAGAATTTTTCAAGGACATATGTGATGAATACTTTACTAGGCATCCAAGCTCCTGTTTCTGTACATCTACAGACTGTAACAGCTCATATTAAAAAAACAAACAAACAAAACAAAACAGAAAAACACTCACAAATCCATACATTCAGGCTGCTTGGCATCATTTTTTCCTTTGACCTGAGCAATCTGAATGTCTGCCTTTTTCCATTTAGCTATTCTCGGTTTGAAAACAGGTGGATCACCTCAGATGTAAATTCTACCTCAGACACCATTCACAGATCTTTTTATTCTTTTTTCCTCACATGTCCAGTCTCCTTACAAAGTATTCAGCACTCAGGTCAAGTGATCAGTACCTATTGTACAACACGTAATTGGCATCATGAAAGTAAGTTCTATTAATTATGAAATAAATACACATATATATATTACAAGCCTAGAAATTTCCATTTCATACAGAAGCATAAAACGTTTTCATCAATATTTCAAGTATTAATCAAATCCAATTCAGTCTTATTTTTAATATACTCTAATTCTAGGATGCAAGACATGTGAATATAGAGGAATTCTAGAATGGCGCTGTTAAATTCAGAATAACTGATACTCAGTTCAGGGTAAGATTGTGAGTCACTCTTCTAGATTAAATTCATAATGTGTTACACCACTGACACTGCTACTGAAGCAGTGACCACTTGCTATCAACTGTTGCTTTCAGTATTTGATAAAAGCATATCAGATCCTTTTTTGTATCTCTTACTCCTCCTGAATGAGGAAACAGAAGTCTAAGTTTTCATGCAAAGAAATGTAAACTCACTTAGATCCTTCATGGAAAGTCTAACTGAACTACAAAGCAGTAGAGTAGCAAAGGACAAAAGTTTAAAGAGCCAAAAGGAAAGTATAAGATATTATAAGTGCATGCATAAGCACTCGGGGAAGGCGTTGAAGTATTCTGTTCAAAAATGGATAAAATATACAACCTCACACTAACGCAGAAGGTAAAAATCACATTTTAACATGTAAACCAACTTACAGTAATGCATTGTATATCTTAATTTGTACTCTTCCGAGTTTTAAAGACAGAAAAATATTATCCCAGTTTGCTTTATTCTTAGCTATCACCCTAGTCCAGATAACACTTGAGTAAAACAAGTTCATGTGTTTCACTGAAGAATAAATACAACTAGTTCTGTGCATTGGGAAACAAAGAGCAAATAACGCCAAAGTAGAAGTTGCAGAGTAGTTCAGTAAAGACGAGAGTGGGATGGATCTCCCTAAGGGTAAAATTAGAGGAAGTGAGAAACTTATCCACACATCAAATTTAGACCTACATATCACCACAACAAACTGTGCACTAATTTGTCACCCATTATCCCATACATCAGACAGGCAATGAATCCAAATTATGTCTCAGCACAAAAACATATTAATTTAACTTATTTTGCCAAACTAAAGTTTACTCACAGTACCAAGATCTTTCCGCTTTTAAGAAACTTAGGAAATGAAGTAATTGTTTAAGTAAGAAGATGAAAGCACAACAGAGGTCTAGATCCTTCTGGTAAAGGTGAAAAAGTTTTATTTTGACAGCTGTTTTTATGTCCAAATTTTCAACATCTACACCATTTTTTTTCCTGAAGATCTGTTCCCACATTAAAAAAAACAACTGCTACACACAGCTGCCAAAGCATTAAATTATGATGTTTACGCATATGCATATAAATAAAAACATACAAACACACAAACAGAGTGAGGAAAGAATGTCATGTTGTGTAATTAGGATTTCTAGACACTGTTTACTGTTAGACAAAAGCTTCCACTAGTTTACATTGTAATGATAAAATTTAGCTGGAAGCCTAGCATCCATACTAGCTCAAACCATGCAATGCCAGAAGATGTGGACTGCTTTTTCTATTAAACACAATTCATTAACTTCTACTTTAACTTTAGTGTTGTTGACTGTGTAGTAGAGAAGAGGACAGGCAGCTTTAGATAAGCAAGAGCATTCCTACTTCAGAGTTAAAACAATTACATTAGCTGTATCTCTCAAGATAAATTATTCCACTTGCAAAATCCTACCTGCTTCTTCACAGAGGCAACGCTATTGATATTAACAGTATTGGACCGAGATGTAGCACATGCATATATCCAGAAAAAAAACCTGCTCTAAATTGGCCCCAAGAGAAAGTCTTCTGGACAAAAAGATGCAGCTCCACAAGAAGTTCTGTACTTATACTGGCACAGTATCTTTCTATTTCCAACATGCTTCTTAAAGTAAATCTTCTATAAAATGTTTGCAGAGTGGAAACAAATCCTTGTGAACTTCAGGTGAATTATAATTACATTCTTTCATCAACTATTTCTAGCCAATTTTTCATCAGTAACTATGGAAAAACTACAACATTATTTTCTCTATAGTGAGTGAAGAGCTGAAGGACAGGAGGATAAATCTTCATTGGGGAAAAAATAACCAGTTGCATACTGCATTCATTTTATTAAACGTTATTTCAGAAAGCATTTTTGCCAAGCTAACCGTAAGGGTGGCATATAAAAGCAGAAATTCAAGTTTACAAACAAGCAGCAAAGCAATGTATCCATTACTGTTTCATTGAGAACTTCTCAGCTTACTGCTTCATAGTCCTAGGTGCCATAAATCCACAAGCTTGTCCAGATTGCCTTGGAACCAAGTACCTCCCAAGAATGCAAATATTCAAATAGTTCAAATATTATGAAGTTGAGCTCATGTTGTGTATTTCAGAGTCAAAAGAGAGAGCCTGTAAGTTAGTCACTCAAAGATTGAAAAAGCCCAACACAAAATCTTACTGAGCAGAACATACAATGATACATACTCAAATCATAGAATCGCAGAAGGTATTGGGTTGGAAGGGACCTTTAAAGATCCAGTCCAACCCCCCTGCAGCAAGCAGGGACAATGCCACTAGATCAGGTTGCTCACAGACCCATCAAGCCTGACCTTGAATATCTCCAGGGATGGGGCCTCCACCACCTCTCTGGGCAACCTGTTCCAGCGACCTGCCACCCTCATATTGAAGAGCTTTTTCCCAATATACAACCTAAATCTACCCTTTTCTCGTATAAAACCATTACCCCTCATCCTATCGCTACCTGCCCTAGTGAACAGCTCTTCCCCAAGCTTTCTCATAGACATCTTTCAGGTATTGGAAGGTCGCTATAAGGTCCCCCCGCAACCTTCTCTTCTCCAGGCTGAACAACCCCAACTCTCTCAGCCTGTCTTTGTAGCAGAGGTGCTCCAGTCCTCTGACCATCTTTGTGGCCCTCCTTTGCACATTGAGAGCTGTCCCTCAGAAAGACTCCAGTGCTCTTCTTGAAGTTAAATACAGACATGTTGGAAGCACACATCACTAAGACTAGATACGGATGGTGGAAAACTGATGAGAAGTTTCATTTGCCTTGTTCACCTTAAAGCACTTGACCTAGGCTGTTAGCTGTCTTCACACAGTGACTCCTCCCAGATTTAGGCTGATCTCAAGAGGACAAAAATTAGTCAAGGATGCAAATTTTGAACAAATATGAACATGCTATAGGAATATTATCACTAACTTTATAGCTCAACCATCAGACCCCATGTGTATTCTTGGGCCATGCTTTCACATACACAAACACGCTAAACTCAATTTTTCTTGGTTTCTAAATTATATATTCTGGCTACATGGGAGAGGTATAGAAATACAATGCTTTCCTCATGCCAACCCTCTTAACAGATGGGTCTTTCGAAAGCCAGATCTATTAACCATAAGATTTCTTGTGATTTCCATCCCCTAGAGGCAAGGTCCTGCCATAGGGTAGGTGAAATACTTCTGAGACTCTGCAAAGTCCTAGGAACACTTTGAACTTCAGCACTTGAAAGATGTGAAAAACCTTCATTTGCACTTTTCAGTATTCGAGAAGCAATCCTGCAGAGAATTGAAATTCGATGGGTTTGAGCAGTCAAAGCAAATATTGCAAAACTGCTATGGGTATCAGACTAATTCTAAATAAACATCATTTATGTGTAACAAGATTTGAAAGACAGCCCTTGTGGACTGGTGAATCTTTTACTAAGCTTTTGTATACTGAGTGAGGTGTCTAAGAAACAGTCAGGAAGCAGAGAGTCGTTTTAAATTTATGTGGCCTACACAAGCAGACCCAAAATACCTTACTCAAATCACAAGACTCTTCTTTTTAACACACAAGCAAATAATTGCCTGCAGTGTATGATCTCAAAGCCTAGTATCTAGCCCCCTGCTAGCTAATTTGTACTTTTATGGACACAAAGCTATTTTTAAAACTGTTTTTTAGAAGAAATACATAAGCCAGAGAAAGTCAACAAAACTCCATTTACACAACCTTGTGATACAGTGCAGGAAATGCTTAAGCTAAATTAATGACCACAATTAAACAAGAAAGCATTGTTTTGTGGTTAGACAACTGTAATTCTGAGTTACACAACTCGTTTATCTGGTAACCTTGAGTATTTCTGAAATTAAAGTTTCTCTTTTCCACTTCTAAGACTCCAGAAAGTCCTGCTTAGGAGAGCAAATACGATACCAAAACCCTCTTAAGTTCATGCAAAATAAACTGGAAAGAAACTTGTAAACTTTAAGGATATAAAATGTCAAGTGCGGGGAAGTAAAAAATTAAAACAAAGAATGTGCAATTTCTGCCAAAATCTGGAAACACAAACGATAAAGAGTAAGGAACTAATATTTGGCCTACTCCTGCCTCCAGTTCCTGTGTGGGAGCTTTACCTCAAGAAACACTATTTCTTTTTACAAACAAAACCAGTACTAAGCAGCAAGATGTTAGTGCAGCTGATTTAATGTAATGCTGTTTTCAGGAATAGTTTTCTACCATTTCTGCTCAGTATTATTTAACTCAGATCCTTTCAGTAAAGTTCATGTGAATGTTTTTTCTTCTGTGTTATGTCAAGTATCAACTTCTTCAGTGCTTACACAGTAATAAAGTGAATCGTTCACAGGAGAAATAAGAAAGTTAATCAAAACCTAATCTATAGCAGAAAGTTTTAATACATCATAATGCATATTTATAAATGACCTTGAACATGACTTGGTATTTCGAATTGCCATTTTTGTGTGTCTGCTGATCAACGCAAGGCACATCTCAATGATGAAATGATGGTAAGCATCGTAGCAACCATTTACCATACCCTAACATGACATTTACCAGCATAAACAGTGACCTGAAAGACTATTTTTACATTTTCTTTTGTATGCATATTCAGTATTGAAGCAAAAAGCTTACAGAGTCTCAAGTACTGTGGCAAGGGCCTCTTCACTCCTGCAGCATACCACCCTACTCTAAAAAACACTCAGACAGCCTACAATACACTGCATAACAACTGATAAAGCTTACAGCTCTTTCAAATTGAAGCAGATTTATCACTAAACACAGGTCTAACAGCATTATGGACTAAATATTGTGTAACATCTCTCAATATGTTGTACTTGCAAAACATCCCAGTTTTTATAAATATTGCCCATGTGTTTCATGCCTGCATAAAAATCTTGCGAGAACACTCACTCTTTAAGTGTCATGGAAATCTCACTAATTTGGAAGGAACATCAGTGAACTAATGAGAAAAATAAAGTCTACTTAAAAACCCTGTTATTTGCCCTGTTACCTACCAATTTGTGTTCTCTGAAGTAGTTATAATTAACTAAAATAATTAATGTACGCATGCAGAACTAACTGTTGAAGCTGAGCTGACATAGTAAAAAAGCCTTATCATTTTTTTAAGATACAGTATATAATCAAAGAGTATAATGTCACTCTGAGAACTTGATAATGAATAAAACCAAAACCACCACCAGTTGTTGGAAGAAAAAAAACAATCATCAACAACGTGTTGTCAAAGTACAGATTAGATTGCTATAGGAGCAGACAATGTTAGACTGGTAACTACAGGAAAGAATGCTTTTATTTAACAGGCACGTAAGTATCAATACGTTATTCTAAAATAAACCAATAAATAACTAACCTGAAGCATCAATTTATCAAGTAAGCTTGGAAAAAGGAAATACTTTATGCAGATCTCTTTTAAAAAGCAGCACAGCAAACAGTCATATTTAGGGAACACTAAGAGAGACTGTTCTTGGGAGTAATTCTAGCTGGGAATGATAAAATATGTACTATGAGGAAAAGAACTCTATGGGGCCACGTTTGCTCCCGAGAAGTAGCTAACTGCATTTGATGTATACAACGTAAAACACCAGAGTACATATACATATAAATTATTTTCAATTCAATTATAAAATATATTCTTTACTTACAATAATATCTATAGTTTATATGCAGGAAAACAAGAACACTGTATGAATGTGTAATTTCTAATTCAACAACTGTTTTGTTTTCAACAGGCAAGGGTCTTTGAACTGCAAACCTTCCTAAAGAAACACAGTCCACTCGAGAGCAGAGCAAAGTAGCTTCAAGTCAGCATTCCCAGACATAAGCAAGTACTGGGGTCAGGCTTCTGTGAAGGAGACAAGTTACACATCAATAAAAAAATGACTATATGCTTGTTTGCAACAGCCACCAGTAGTATCTGCAGCCAAAGAAGAACACTATCAGCATTTTATGTGCAACAGAACAAATGAGAAGCAGAACCTCAAGTACTCAGTTTGGCTAGCGAATAAAAATACAACGGCACCTTTGCAACTTGACAGCCAAGGGAATCTCAGTTTTGTATTTCAGTGAAAAACAACCACCACCCTGGAGTACAGATTGGTCAATACTCCTTATGTACTCATACTTGGTAATTAGAAAATGCAGCAATGCCTTGCTCTAGTTCCTAACCACATCCAATTAATAAATACTAAAAAAAAGCACTTTGTTTTCATTGTTCATCGAAGTCTGTATTAAGAGAGTAATACAAGAAAATGGTAAACAATGAACAGCAGGA